>NW_016804690.1:3609526-3626819 GCF_001698545.2 Rhinopithecus bieti
GTAAGGAAGGGATCCAGTTTCAGCTTTCTACATATGGCTAGCCAGTTTTCCCAGCACCATTTATTAAATAGGGAATCCTTTCCCCATTTCCTGTTTTTGTCAGATTTGTCAAAGATCAGATGGTTGTAGATGTGTGGTATTATTTCTGAGGGCTCTGTTCTGTTCCATTGGTCTATATCTCTGTTTTGGTACCAGTACCATGCTGTTTTGGTTACTGTAGCTTTGTAGTATAGTTTGAGGTCAGGTAGCATGATGCCTCCAGCTTTGTTCTTTTGACTTAGGATTGTCTTGGCAATTCGGGTTCTTTTTTGGTTCCATGTGAACTTTAAAGTAGTTTTTTCCAATTCTGTGAAGAAAGTCATTGGTAGTTTAATGGGGATGGCATTGAATCTATAAATAACCTTGGGCAGTATGGCCATTTTCACGATATTGATTATTCCTCTCCATGGGGATGGAATGTTCTTCCATTTGTTTCTGTCCTCTTCTATGTCATTGAGCAGTGGTTTGTAGCATCCTTGGAAGGTCTTAGATTATTCTGATTATTTTGAATGTTCTTCACATTCTGCACCAGACCAGGACACGCTAACTCACTCAAAACCAGGACACACTTTCCTCACTCAAAGGAATGAAAGAGATCATTTCTTTGCTCTGATTTTGGTTTGCTCCTAATTTTTATTTTATTCAGAGACAGAGAGAGTGTGTGTGTGTGTGTGTTTACATATATATAAAATACATATATAGTCTATATAAGGCAAATCGCATTTCTCAGGTTTTAACATCTCTAAAATCAGAATGGACCATACAATCAATAAACCTTAGATTCAATAAAACATAGCAATATTCAAGGCATATCACAGAAAATGGCACTTACTGTTCCATACTACCCCATTCCTGAAGCTTACTCCCCATAGACAATCATTTTTAAAATATTTCTTCAGATAATTATTAATATCTTTATATTTTGAAAAATATACTTACATGTCTTTTTTTCCCCACTTTCAGTGGTACGGAGAATATTCAAATGGGTCTGACCTAATCACATTATCACTTAGAAGGAAAGTTGTCTCTGGCTAGGAGCAGAAGAATGAGACAGGAATGCACTCCTGCTAGCCTGGAAGAAAGCAGACACTCATGTTGTGAACACCTGATGGAGAGGGGCAGTCTCTAGGAGCTGAGAGCAGTCCTCAGCCAACAGCTAGCAGGGAAATAAAAGACTTCATTTCTACAATCATTGGAAAATGAATTCTACCAACCATTTGAATGAAGTTGGAATTGGATTCTTCCCCAGAGCCTCCAAAAAGGAAGACAGCCCAGCTGATTCTCTGATTTGAGCCTTGCGAGACTCTGAGAAGAAAGTCCAGTGAGTCTCTGTGCCTGAACCTCTCACCTATGGAACTATGAGCTAATAAATGAGTATCGTTTTAGACTACTAAATCTGGAGTGATTTGTTACACAACAATAGGAAACTAATATAGTAGTTATGTTTTTTATCAATATTAAATTTTTATATTATGAATATATGGATATTATTCACAGGGAAGCCATTTTGTACATTGCAATTGTATTTCTATTTTTGTACAGATTTGTTTTCCTAGAGTCAATAATTGTCTCATTTTTTCCTTCCTTATTATTCTGTGTGTTTACCACTAATTTTCTTTCAAATTCTCAATTTTTCAGACAAACATACTGGGTCATCTATTACTTTCATGTTTTCCTCAATGATCTCCCTTCTGGATCCTTCCAGCCTTCTCCTCAATCTGTGTTCTATCTCTCAGCAGAAGTGACTTAATGTTAAATCTTCCTTCACAATTTCCTTCACAATTTTTTCTGGAATTCTCTCTCCCTCACATTTCTTGTATTTCTTATTTAATTTTTGGGGGTTACCCTTTTGTTTTAGAGAAACACCACTACCAATGGCTTCCTGTGAAAGAGATCATTGTAATAAATTTTTTTCTTTTTCTTTTGTACTTTAATTCTGGTAAGAATATTTAACATGGGATCTACCCTCTTAATTTTTCTTTTTTACTTCAAATTCTGGGATACATACATGTGGAGAACGTGCAGATTTGTAACATAGATATATATGTGCCATGGTGGTTTGCTGCACTTGTCAACCTGTTGTCTAGGTTTTAAGCCCCACATGCATTAGGTATTAGTTCTCATGTTCTCCTTCCCCTTTCCCCCCATCCCCTGACAGGCCCCGGAGTGTGATGTTCCCCTCACCGTGTCCATGTGTTCTCACTGCCTCTTAACAAATTTTTAAGTATGTATGCAATACAGTGTTGCCCACCATTAGCAAATGTTGTACAGCAGATCTCTTGAACTTAATCATCTGGTTTAACTGAACCGTTATATTCACTGAGTAGTAACTCTCACTTCCCCTCCCTCCAGCCCCTGGTAACCACTATTCTACTCTTCTACTTCTATGTGACTATATTAGATACTTCACACAAATTGAATAAAGTAGTATTTATTCTACTATGACTTACTTCACTTAGCATACATTATGTCCTCAAGGATCATTCGTGTTGTTGCATATAGCAGGATTTTCTTTTTTAAGGCTGAATAATATTCCATTGCATGTATGTACCACAGGAAAATGCAAACGAAACCACAGTGAGATATCTCACACCTGTTTACAATGGTGTCTTAGTTCAGGCTGCTGTAACAAAGTACCATAGGCCAGGTGACTTATAAACAACAGGAATTTATGTCTTTTTTTTTTTTTTTTTTTTTTTTTGAGGCGGGGTCTCCCTCTGTCGCCCAGGCTGGAGTGCAGTGGCGCCATCTCGGCTCACTGCAAGCTCCGCCTCCCGGGTTCACGCCATTCTCCTGCCTCAGCCTCCCGAGTAGCTGGGACTACAGGCGCCTGCCACCTCGCCCTGCTAATTTTTTGTATTTATAGTAGAGACGGGGTTTCACCGCGTTAGCCAGGAATTTATTTCTCACAGTACTAGAGGTTAGTAAATGCAAGATCAAGATGCCAGCATATGCAATTTCTGGTGAGGACAGCCTGGTTCAGAGATGGTCATCTTCTTCTTATATCCTCACATGGCAGAGAGCACAGAAACCCTGTGTCTCCTCCTCTTTTTATAAGAGCACTAATCCCATTGAGGAGGACTCTATCCTTATGACTTAATTACCTCCCAAAGGCCCCACCTTCTAACACTATCACATGGTATTTAAGGATTTAGCCTTCAACATGTAAATTTTAGGGGTCAGGAAACACAAATATCTAGCCCATAGAAGGTGGTTATTATTTCTTAAAAAATAAGTTTTGACATGAATGTAGAGGAATTGGAAACTTTGTACATTGTTGGTGGAAATTAAAATGGTGTACCTACTATGGAAAACAATATGGAAGGTCCTCAAAAAATTAAAAATATAAGTGTCTTATGATGCAGCAACTCTGGGTATATATATTCGAAAGAACCAAAATAAGTATGTCACAGAGATATTTGCACTCCTATATTTGTTGTTCATTGTAGCATTATTCACAATAGCCAAGATGTGGAAACAACCTAAATGCCCATTGATGGATAACAGATAAAACGTGGAGGTAATTTTTTTTGAGATTTTTCATGTCTTCATTCTACATTCATGCTTGGCTGATAGTTTGGGTAGGCATAGAATGTCATGTAGGTGTTCCTTCACTCTGCTTTGGTTTCCTTTGTTTTTGAGAAGCCTGATGCCACAGTGATTGCCAGTCCTTTGGGTATGACACGTGATGGTTAATACTGAGTGTCAACTTGATTGGATTGAAGGATGAAAAATATTGATCCTGATTGTGTTTGTGAGGGTGTTGCCAAAGGAGATTAACATTAGAGTCAGAGGGCTGGAAAAGGCAGACCCACCCTTAATCTGGGTGGGCACAGTCTAATCAGCTGCCAGCATGGCTAGAATATAAGCAGGCAGAAAAATGTGAAAAGAGTGACTGGCCTAGCCTCCCAGTCTACATCTTTCTCCTGTGCTGGATGCTTCCTGCCCTCGAATATCCGAATCCAAGTTCTTCAGTTTTGGAACTCAGATTGGCTTCCTTGCTCCTCAGTTTGCAGACAACCAATTGTGGGACCTTTTGATTGTGTCAGTTAATACTTAATCTCGTGAGTTAATCGTGTGAGTTAATACTTAATAAACTCCCATATATATGCATATATATATTCCCTATATATGCTCCCTATATATATAAATATATATACACATACATATTCTGTCCCTCTAAAGAGTCTTGACTAATACAGACCTAATTTTCTTTTTGTCTTCTTCCTCCTCTTACTTCTCTCTGTCAGAGTTTTTAAGATCTTCTCTAAGTTCCCAGTGTTGAAATTTCACACACTATCTTCTTAGTATGTGTCCTTTTCATTAAAAGGCTCACGCCCTTTTAATTCAGAAATTCCTATCCATGGGTGGTGTTATTTCTTAGATAATTCCCTCCTTTCTGTTATTTCTTTCTTTTTTTCTGTTCTTTCTTTTTAGAAGTCCTATCAGTTTCTTGCCTGAGCATTTCATTCTCTTATCTTTTCTCTCACATTTTTCAACCATTTGCTTTATTTCTTTAACTTTATTTTCCACGTATTCTATTGGTTACTTTACTCTGCTTTTTAACTTGCAAAAGTGATTTCTGTTCTCTGAATGTTTCTATTTGTAAGTGTAATTGTGTTTTTCCTTCATACTATCTTTTTATATTTCTGAAGATATTAATTATTTGGGAGATATTTGTTTTGTTTTGTTTTGTTTTCAGTTTATTTCTGTTCCCTGCATTGTCTTTCTTTCTCTGAGTTTCTGAGTTTTTGTTGTTGTTATATTAATTAAGGTTTCTATTTTCACCATGGAGGCATTCCTCACATGCTGTTGATCCTTGACTATAAATTCCTATGTAAAAGTGAATCATTAAAATATTATTTAGAAGCACTTTTTGCATGAAAGTCTTCTCAACTAAGCCAGGCACAGTGGCTCACGCCTGTAATCCCAGCACTTTAGGAGGCCAAGGCAGGCAGATCACCTGAGGTCAGGAGTTTGAGACCAGCCTGGCCAATACGGCAAAACCCCATCTCTACTAAAAATACAAAAATAAGCCAGCCATGGTGGCAGGCACCTGTAATCCCAGCTACTCAGGAGGTTGAGGCAGGAGAATCACTTGAACCCGGAAGGCAGAGGTTGCAGTCGCAGTGAGCCAAGATTGCACCATTGCACTCCAGCCTGGGCAAAAGAGCAAACTCCGTCTCAAAAAAAAATTAAAAAAAAGAAAGAAAAGAAAAGAAAAAAGAAAGTCTTCTCAACTAGTGAGCTTCCCTGTAGGTGGAGATCTGATGGTTTCCTTGGGAAACTTTAATGTATTTTTAGATCTTTTTTGGCAAGTTTCCCTAGGAGCAAAGCATCCAATCTCCTGCCAGGAGGGTAAAACTCTGGCTGTTCACATTCCAAGAACTGCTTCAGGAAGGGAGCTGGAGTATCAATGGTCAGTATGTAAATTTCACTTAACCCTCCTGTTTTCTGATATTCCTTCCTCTACTGTTCCTTGTGTTCTTGAATCCTGGACCTTTTTCTTTCAGTCTCTTCTGAGAATGAACTTTCTGTGGTCCAGAAGCTAGGAGAGCGCCCAGGTTGCCAATGCTGGTGAAGAGGATCCAGGGCTCTGTGTCTGGACTGCTGCCTTCTATTTGCGCTTCTTTCCAAGGTTGTGCAGCTCACTTCTTAGTGGTCCTTCCTGCCTACAGGCATTGAGTTTTCAACTCCAAAGTGCAGTCATTTGCCACACTGGTTTATTCACTTTCCAGCTTCCAAATTTTGCTTTTATCTCTTCTTTTCTCTTCTTGGTTTATCCTTTCTTATTCCTTTATTTTAAATTTAGTAGAATTTCAGGAAAAAAAATCATCGTGCTTAACCAGAATATCCTAGATATTTATAGGCTATAAATTTTCTTCTATCTGTTGTTACAGCAGCCTCCCAAAATCTGAAGAATTTGAAAGCATAAAAATCGTTATTATTACTCCTGCCATTTTTTTTTTTCTGTTTACTGGTATAAAATTTCAGGGATTCTGAACTTTTCATAACTACTAATATGAAAAAGACAAAGTTGAAAGAACTCTTCCCAAACTAAAATGTTAACACCTCTTCTCCCATGTACATACACCATGTGGCAGGCCCACAGTATATTCATGCCAGCATTCCCATTCCCTAGCTTTACCTTCTTTGGAATGGTCAGAGGGAGAGTAGGCAAATTTCTGCAGGCAATAGTGGTGTTCCCCTCCCTGTGTCCATGTGTTATCATTGTTTGATTCCCACTAATGAGTGAGAACAGGCAGTGTTTGGTTTTCTGTTCCCATGTTAGTTTACTGAGAATGATGGTTTCATCCATGTCCTTGTAAAGGACATGAACTCATCCTTTTTTATGGCTGTATAGTATTCCATGGTGTATATGTGCCACATTTTCTTTACCCAGTCTATCATTTATGGGCATTTGGGTTGATTCCAAGTCTTTGCTATTGTGAACAGTGCCGCAATAAACATACGTATGCATGAATCTTTATAGCAGAATGATTTATAATCCTTTGGGTATATACCCCATAATGGGATTGCTGGGTCAAATGGTATTTCTAGTTCTAGATCTTTGAGGAATTGTCACACTGTCTTACACCTTATACAAAAGTTAACTCAAGATGCATGAAAGACTTAAATGTAAGACCTAACATCATAAAAATCCTAGAAGAAAACCTAGGCATTACCATTCAGGACGTAGGCATGGGAAAAGACTTCATGACTAAAATACCAAAAGCAATGACAACAAAAGCCAAAATAGGCAAATGGGATCTAATTAAACTAAACAGCTGCATAGCAAAAGAAACTATCATCAGAGTGAACAGGCAACCTATAGAATGGGAGAAAAATTTTGCAATCTATCCATCTGACAAAGGGCTAATATACAGAATCTACAAAGAACTTAAATAAATTTACAAGAAAAAAAACAACCCCATCAAAAAGTGGACGAAGGATATGAACAAACACTTCTCAAAAGAAGACATGGTCGGGCGCGGTGGCTCAAGCCTGTAATCCCAGCACTTTGGGAGGCCGAGAGGGGTGGATCACAAGGTCAGGAAATCGAGACCATCCTGGCTAACATGGTGAAACCCCGTCTCTATAAAAAATACAAAAATCTAGCCAGGCGAGGTGGCGGGTGCCTGTAGTCCCAGCTACTAGGGAGGCTGAGGCAGGAGAATGGCATAAACCCAGGAGGCGGAGCTTGCAGTGAGCTGAGATCCAGCTGCTGCACTCCAGCCTGGGCAACAGAGCGAAACTCCATCACACACAAAAAAAAGAAGACATTTATGCAACCAACAAACATTTAAAAATCCTCATCATCACTGGCTGTTAGAGAAATGCAAATCAAGACCACAATGAGATACCATCTCACACCAGTTAGAATGGCAATCATTAAAAAGTCAGGAAACAACAGATGCTGGAGAGGATGTGGAGAAATAGGAACACTGTTACACTGTTGGTGAGAGTGTAAATTAGTTCAACTGCTTAAGCTTTTGTTTGAATAAATTCATCTCATCTTTTCCTTAGGGTAGCATTTGATAAGGGAAAGAAGAGACAGTTAAAGGGACGTAGGGGTCAAACGAATGGAAAACAGAAGTTAAAAAACTCCCCCTTCTTCACTTCAGAGTTTTAAGACCAGCCCTGCCCACCCCTCCTCCTTCACACACTGCCATCTTTTGATGTACGGACCCAATACTAGCTTCGCCCATTTCCTGGGGTTGCCCTTTTGTATTTGATAATCTCTTAGCTTATAATTTACTCCTATTTCTACATAGATAGCTCAATCTTAGAGTTTAACACCCTTGAAAGTTGGGGTGCTCAGTTTACTTGCTTTTTATAGTTTCTATCCCTGAATACATCTGGGAATTGTCAATTCAATTCTCCAACCCACAGGGTCAGAAGTCACTCCGTCAAAAATTCTGTGAGAAAAAAACTTCTAAACATAAGTCTGGAAAAAAAAAAATGCTGCATCCCCATCTTTCTGCTCTGGAAAGACAGCCGGGAGGTTGCACTCTTCCTTTATGTCCTGGAAGGAACCACTGCTTCCTCCAATTTAACAACTCTTAGCTCTTAGCTTCAGTTTCTTCTTCTTCTTCCTTCTTCTTCTTCTTCTTTTTCTTCTTCTTCGTCTTCTTTTTTTTAGACAGTCTCGCTCTGTCACCCAGGCTGGAGTGAAGTGGTGTGATCTCGGCTCACTGTAGCCTGGACCTCCTGGGTTCAAGCAGTTCTCCTTCCTCAGCCTCCCAAGTAGCTGGGATTACAGGCCCATGTCACCACGCCCAGCTAATTTTTGTATTTTTAGTAGAGATGGGGTTTCACCATGTTGGCCAGGCTGATCTTGAACTCCTGGCCTCAAGTGCTCTGTACATCTCTGCCTCCCAAAGTTCTGGGATTACAGGTATGAGCCACAACGTCCCGCCTCAGTTTCATTTTATAAATGGGAATAATAATGTCTAACTCACAGGGAACTGCGAGGAGTAGAAAAGAAAATGTGATCAAATCGCCCAGCACTTGTGTGGCACATATTTGACAAGCAATAAGTGCTAATTCACTGCCGCAGTCACCCTTTGCCAAGGAGTGGGAAGGCAGCAGTTGGAAAAGCCCCCGAAGGCAGCCTCCAGAAGGTTGAGAAGAGCCTCAGGGGAGGGCACCCAGCGCTGTGCAGCAGAAGGATTGTTTATTCCAGACAAGATCCACCCATCCATTTCCATCAGCCGAAATTCCAAAGCCTGTAAAAGCATTAAGGGACCATCCGCCTGGAGCCACACTGAAGCTTCCTGACCTAAACAAGAAGGCGCTCTGCTGCTGCAGGAGCGTCAGTACCCAGCGGCCATATTTCAACAGGCCTCCCGACCTCTGAGTAAATAAATGTGTGGAACAGATACAATAAACATTTTCTCTTGTCCTGAAATCAGATCTGCAGATTCCTCCTCCTCTCTGTGCTTGGCAGACTGTAATTACAGGATATGTTAAATTTTCTTTATAGCTAGTCTTGATGGTTGTTAAGTGACCACACCAGTCAGTACAGCACCCCGCTCTGGTCTGCTACCACGCGTAATGAAAACCAGATGTTTGTCTGTAGTTAATAATCAATACAGCTCTTGGCCCATGTCAAGTAGTGCTCACCATTTGCTTGGAGAAGCCATGTAAAGTGGTGATAAGCCAGGGTGACCTGCAGCCTGCCTTTGGTGCCGCCACTGCAGAGCGAGATAAGCCATTGACACTCCCAGAGGTGACTGGGAGAGAAATGAGCAACTGACAAGAAGGAAAAACTTGCCAGACACATGAAGTGTCTAGGTGTTGGAGCCTTCTCCTGAATTGCCATACAAAACTTCTAGAGATCTGGCAATGTGGATAGAAATGGGCATCTTTGCTAAGAGTCTAGTTACAGGTATTATTCGGCTTTTAGACAATCCGTTGGAATACCTGTACAAAAGTCTCTTCTATTTAAAGGAACTTTTCCTCCCTTGCTCAGAGATAGTCACAAAACACAAAAATCAATGAATGTGTCATTGAATAACTCCTCTTAGTATCTGACATTGTAGATCTTAGAGTTAGAATTGATTAATTAGGTATCAGTATGTATAGCCATTAAAAGAAAACATCAACAAAGATTCTGATTGAGGGCATGAGGTAAGACCCTGAAGTCTCCACTTTTGACTAAATCCCCAGGTAATTCTGATACACAAATATGCTTTATAGAAAGCATATTTTTGGTATAAATTTAAGTGGTAGAAGTTTCACTACTGAGCCAAACCAATTTGGAGATGTAGAGGGAAGAAATGTGTGTTTCTCTCCACCAGTCTTACAACCACTCAGAAGAAGATTCAGACCTCTGTCTGGTCTAAGTCTGAGCACAGCTCCACATGCTGCTTGTGGGGAAAAGGGGGTCAGATGCATTTTAATGTAATTGTTTTTAGGCCTTACTAGGGGAGGAGCGAGAAATAGCACAGTGCCATGGTTTTCCAGCTGCTCTTAATACCAGAGATAAGAATGTTTATGAATAAGAACACTAATCCAAGGGAGAAAACAATATTCTGTGACAAACGTATCAATAAACTGCTTTAGAAGCAAAAAAAAAAAAAAAAAAAAAAACCGAGAGAGAGAGATGAATTCTGTTTTGAGGAGCGAATACAGAGTATTAGGGAAAATTGCATTGAAAAGGTAGCATTTATTGGGCCTTAAAGTGGAAAAAAATTTCAACATACAAGTACAGGAGAAAAAGACAGTCTATGATGATCTATGTTTTGGCCACCCAACAACCGAAACATTCTCCCTTCTTCTGTACCAGCGCCCATGTTCTCCTTGGGAAATGACCATTCCCAGATCCCTGAGCCCCATTCAGCACACACCTCATCTTATCACCAATCACACCCCCTTGGGTTAGGGATTGTGAATGAGACTGGGAGAGGGACGGGAATCAGGAATGTATTTATCTATTTTATTTATTTATTTATTTTATTTTTTTTTTGAGACGGAGTCTCGCTCTGTCACCCAGGCTGGAGTACAGTGGCAGAATCTCGGCTCACTGCAACCTCCGCCTCCCTGGTTCAAGCAATTCTTCTGCCTCAGCCTCCTGAGTAGCTGGGACTACAGGCATGTGCCACCATGCCCGTCTAATTTTTTGTATTTTTAGTAGAGACGGGGTTTCACCATGTTGGCCAGGCTGGTCTCAAACTCCTAACATCGTGATCTGCCCTTCTTGGCCTTCCAAAGTGTTGGGATTACAGGCATGAGCCGCCACACCCGGCCGAAATCAGGGATTTTTATGAGGAATAAGTTGGGTATTCTAACAAACTAAATGGAATAAGAAAGCCACGTGTTTTCAGATACTCAACTCAGAAACTTTCTATGCAAAGTATCTGTTAATCCTTGAGAACTCATTTATTTTCTCTCATTTCCATCTCAAATTTACAATGGTCACAGTTACTTTCAATTATTAAATACATTTTCTTAATATAGTATTTATGCTTCCAATTGATGGATACCTCTTTTTTATGAGTGTCCTGATTTGATAAAATAAAATATTAGACATTGGTGGGGAGGATATTCAAACCAAAATATAAACCCTTATTCTTAGATCTAGACAACACAAGAAATTCTCANAAATCAGGGATTTTATGAGGAATAAGTTGGGTATTCTAACAAACTAAATGGAATAAGAAAGCCACGTGTTTTCAGATACTCAACTCAGAAACTTTCTATGCAAAGTATCTGTTAATCCTTGAGAACTCATTTATTTTCTCTCATTTCCATCTCAAATTTACAATGGTCACAGTTACTTTCAATTATTAAATACATTTTCTTAATATAGTATTTATGCTTCCAATTGATGGATACCTCTTTTTTATGAGTGTCCTGATTTGATAAAATAAAATATTAGACATTGGTGGGGAGGATATTCAAACCAAAATATAAACCCTTATTCTTAGATCTAGACAACACAAGAAATTCTCAATTGGGTGCTGCTCTCTAAGTACTCCTCTCATCTGAAATATTCTATTTAATATAATTAACCTCTTTTACAATAATGGTTTAGGAGGTGACAAGTGATATACCCAAATGGTGAGCCCAGTGCCTTTCAGAGTTTAAATTTTTTCTTTCTCTGAATATAATAATAATGTGCACTTTCAAAAAATTCAAATAACTCAAAACCGAATTAAGTAGAAAATGAAAATTAGCAGCAAATAGTTTGGGACTTAGGTTTGGAGTAGGAATAAGGAGTGTCTGTTATTCATATAATTTAGCAGTGAAAACAAAGATTTTACATTTTTAGAAGACATTGTGGTGCCACCATCAAAATGGCTCTCTCAAAAAGCAGCTTCTTTATAAATGCTACAAACTGAGTTGTGTCCCCACTCCAAAATTCCTATGTTGAAGCCCTGACTCAGAATTTTATGGTATTAAGAGATGGGGTCTTTGGGAGGCAATTAGCTTTAGATGAGGTTATAAGGGTGGGGCCTTCATGATGGAATTAGTGCCGTTATGAAAAGAAAAACCAGGGAGCTCTCTCGTGCCCTATCTCACTCTATTTCTCTCTCTCTCTCTCTCTCTCTCTCTCTCTCTCTCTCTGTCTCCTCCCCTTCTCCCACCACCCCTTACCCTATGAGAGCACTGGAAAAATGCAGCAGTCTGCAAGCCAGGAAGAGAGCTTTCACCAACAACCAAATCAGCTGGCATCTTGATCTTAAACTTTCCAACCTCCAGGATTGTAGACAATAAATGTCCGGTACTGTGTTATAGCATCCCGAGTGGACTAACAATAAAGATCAAAATTCATCCTCTAATATTTCATCTATCCCACTGCTGGACTTTCTACCTCTCTTTTATCCTTTATTTTTCTCCATTGTCCTTAATGCCATATAGCATACTAAATCTTTACCTATGTATTATTTGTTTGTTCACTGCTGTGTCCTTAGTACCTAGAACAGACCGGATATATAATAACTGCTCAGTAAACATCTGTTGAATATTGAATGAATAAATCCAGTTCAGGTGCTCCTTCTGCTCTACAGGCTTTGCTCATTTCCATTTTCTTGATCTTGGCTTATCAGAAATTAACATCCTTTCTGTGTGCCTCTGTCTCTGTATCATGTCCAGACATCTGTAGTTTTATTTTTCACACTGTGAGCACATGCTGACCCTTACTCAGGACCAAGAAGAAGTCCTTGAGGACAGAAACAAGGACATTTATATCTTTATCTCCAATATCCATCTCTATGCTCGTCTCCTAGTCCTGGTAGTGCAATGAGACAGAAATGGAAGAAAGTAGAATATGAATAATAAGACTGTTGATTTGATTGGAAAGACACTGGAGCATACAAAGGAGCAAAAACTACCCTTTGGGCAGGGAGAAGGTGGACCACATAGATGGACTATAACATTGAATCAAGGTCTCAGACATAAAACTAAGCAGGCCTCTGTTTTAGCCTGAGATGGAAGGTGGTTTGGGCTTCATGTGTAATATCTCCCATGAAGCATGCTGGGACAAATCCCCAGGATGCTGGGTTCTTCCTGGGTTTCCAAGATGAAGCTATTCTATTTACTTCCCTCCAAAATTGTCACCAAATGGCTACCAGGTGACAGAAAAATATGATGCATCCACTTGGGTGTTTAAAGACTCATTAGACTTGAAAGCTGAGGACTATCAAGGACCCACTGAGCTTATCAACTGAACTTCCTATCCAAAGGGGCTCATCCACTGAGTACACTGTACCTTAAGAATCACTGCTTACTACATGTGGGTCCACCATTTTCCATCACCCCTTCAAAGAATAAGTTAAAACAGATAATTGAGTAAAATATTTTCAACTTCCACTTGCTGCTTTGCACTTTGGTGGATGACAATTTCAGATATGAATGTCAGCTTAACTCAAGCGTTAAGAGTTGTATCCTGTTCTTTCTAGACCTCCTTAGTGTAAGATAATCTGTTTCTCCAGGATAATGATGTAAGTTTTCAAGTTTGTGCTCAAATATTCATAGGCTAGTTTATATCCTATCTTAGCTTCAACTTCCTATTAACAAAATTAATTAAACCAGGTTCAAGCACTTCTTAATAATAGCATGATACCATGTATAGAGTACCTACTATAATATCTCCTTTATTATGCATAATAACCAAAGGAAGCACCATTATACATTTTCTATACATGTGGAAACTGACTCAAAGACTTTCCAAAATTTCTCCAAGATTATGTAGCTAAGAAGTTTCTGAGATGTCATTCAAAATCAAAGTTATCTAATTAAAAATTTGTTAGGCTTCCTCAACATTACCATAAAAAAATTCGCCACATCTTTATGCTTTAGTTTCCCTATAGTCTGGTACAGGATCATCAAAGCAGACATTTAGCCATTCTTTTCCAAAGAAGAGGTGCAAACCATTCTGTGTATGGGTGGTGCTTCATATGGCCATGTCAGGTAATGTGCTGTCTTTGCCACAGTGAAAACAGCTGGAAAGGATTCCACACCCACTCCCTCTGGAGGGAACTGTTAACCTTCCCTGGCCACTAGAGGTGGTTCCAGTCTTGTTTGTGCCTTCAGAGTTGAGTTTGAAATTATCTGAATTCCCAGAACATTAGGAACACCTGCATTCCAATGAAATCCAAACATTAATCAAAAACAAATGTAAGGGATTTGGGGGTTGTGTGTCATCCACACTCTGCTCTTCTCTCTCAGGAGGGATGATTGAGAGATGATTACAAGTTCTTTTTGATGATGCTGCTAAAAGCTATTTGAAAAACATCATCCCCTCTCTTCACAAGACAGATTATATTGGGCAACATGAAGTCATGATTACATTGCACTGATTTTAGTTAAGTCAGACATCTTCACGAAAGCATTGCTCATACTTGCCAGCCACTGCTGATTGAGTCAAAGTTCACCCAGTTCTGGACAAAAGGAGAAACAGTCAGCAACCTTCTGGCCCTGTGAATAAACCACTGCTGCAGCTACAGCAAGAGCCAAGCAAACCTCAGGTAGACAGCCCATTCACTTCTAGATCCCACAAGTTCTGCTGCTTCTCTTTGGATATTCCCAAGCCATCCCATTATTTTCTAGCTCCTCAATAACATAGGCAAGGTGGAGAAAAGTGCAGCCATGTTTTGGTCATCATCCCCTCCAACCCCTTCAACAAAGAACCTGGTTTCAAGGGCCCCTGATGCTAATACTTTCCTGCCTCATGGTCTGGTCTCTCTTAAATTGGAATGGGTCTTGTTAATTTTCCTCTATGATCTACTTTGAATTACCTTGCAATGCTGGAAAACCTGTAATGGTCCAAGAAAGTGATGCCCCTAGAACTCTTTTAGAACCTCAATGCTAGTTGGACAATTTGGGGAGTTATTTGGATGGTTGGTTGGTTTTTTCATTTGCAATTTATTGGAGCTTCTGAGAAGTTTCTAATAGAGTGCTGACTTACCCTATTTCTTACCCATAACTGATGTGCTGAGAAGTAAAGAGACTCAAGTTATAATGCTTTGCATTTTATGATGAAGTCTAGTATCTGGCCTTTAAGTAATTTATGAACGTCAATTCAGACTATTGACACAATGGGGTACCAAACTATTCTACTGCTATCTCCTCAGCCCTGGAGGCACAGAAGAATGGAAGCTTCAATTTTTATCTTTCCTCCCCTCTGAGGAAAACCACATCTTTGCTCTTCCTGACTTTTCAGTTTTCTGGAAACCTAAAAGAGTACCTCTGGGATTAAGATTAGATTCCAAATCTCACCTTTGACATTTATTTTCACTCTGTCTCTCTCTCTCTCTCTCTCTCTCTCTCTCTCTCTGTGTGTGTGTGTGTGTGTGTGTGTGTGTGTGTGTGTGAAAGAGAGAGAGATATTTTGACCACATTCCTTAATTTTTCTAAGCCTCAGTTTACTCATCTCAAAAATGAGAATAATTACAATCACTATTTATCAGGGTTTCTATGAGGCTCAACTTAGTGAAATAACATGAAACTTCTTTTTTACTGCTAAACTGACCCTACTTGCAGGGGAAAGGGGAGCCTTTAAAAGCTTGATTCTAATCTCATCTGTCAAGGTTGACAAGGCCTTGGTGTTATCAACATTATTTTAAAGACATAAATTGGGACCAGAAGAGCTTATTGAATTTCCTACATTCCTTCAACCAATCTAGAGTAGCACGTGCTAAGAAATGAAAGTGGATAATCAGAGCCAGTCCTTTAGGCGACAAGCATTATGCACATGTGCTGCACCTACTATATGCCCAGGTCTAGGTTACATTTTCCATGGGAGACACAGGAAGAAGAAACAAGACTCTGCTATCTTGTTAAACTCAATACAGTTAACTCAATCAATTAATCATCACTCCTTCCTGGAATATACTACATGCTCAGCTCTGCCAAGGTGCAGAAAGACAGATATTCCTGCTCGGTAGTAATTTGACATCTGAATCATTTAATGGCTTCCCTACCTTAAAAAATGGGGCAGAGGTTGAGTATTATAGAGCGAGTAATAAGAGGAGGGAGAAATCCCACTGGAACTGAGGAACCTGGTCTTACCAAAAGTAAACTGGAAAGTCAGTCTTATGCAAAGGACTCTCAGGACAGACAGGATTGTCAGATGTTCCTCAGCTCTGGAGTTTGGTGGCTTTGTTACTTAGTGAGATGCGATTAGTCTGACACCTGCTCTCAGTCTTGTCTCTCATCATATGATCATCTGGCTGGCTCTGCTCATCACAATAAACTCCCAAGAAGGAAAATTAGACTGGTCTTTGTCATTGCCAGGACCCATGTGTGGGCAGAGTTCCTCTCACTGGGCCTCTCTAAGGTCTCTGACTACTTTTGAACTGCCTATCCTGGGCTACTGCCCACGGATATTCCAATCAACCAGAACCAGAGGTCCACTTGGCATGCAGTGCCCCTGCTTAAGGAGAAGTCTAGATCTGCTTTCCTCGGCAAGGAAGGTAGATATTTGATCCAGAAAAAGCTGCCAGCCTGGAATATGCCATAAGAGTCCTCTTTAGAAAACAACTTCTCTCCCTTTCTCCCTGCCCCTTGCCCTAGCCCTGCCCCACAACACACACCTAAAAAATAGCAAGAGTATTACCAAAAAAAGTCCAATAGGCTGGAATAATTGGGAGACATTTCATTAAAGAGTATATAGTGTCACCTGGATAAGGTGACACTAGATAGACCAAGAAGATGAAGATATTTCGGACAGATGGAACTGATTGAGTAAAGATCGGACTTTTAAAATGAGCTTCTGGTTAAGCATAGAACTCCCTTATATATCACAGCTGGGACTCAGTGCCTCTGCTTTCAAGTGGAGGACAAAATAGCAAAAGGGAAACTGACCACCTTTTATTCTGTGATGGGATTATTTTCTCTGTTGCTAGATATTGACATATGTGTGTTAATAAGAAAGAAGCTTCTTTTCTGGATTCATCCACACTCAAAAGTATGCTTTCTTCATTTAAGTGGTACCTTTTCTCTCTTCTCAGGTCTCGGCCTGCTAGTACATTTCCTAAAAAAAAAAAAAAAAAAAAAAAAAAGAAAAAAAAAAAAAAAAAAAAGGAAGAGCAAATAATAACAGCCGGTATTCATAAACAACCTTTGTGCCAATGTTGCGTTAAGCTCTTTATGTGTTTCCTGTCATATAGTCTTCATATACTATGTGTTTTATAAAATGAGACTGTACAAAGCCAATTATTAACTTTGCTAAGAGTTAATAATTATAATAATAATAAATAATAATAATAATAAATAATAAATAATAAATAATATAATAATAAATACT
>NW_016804690.1:3627083-3686374 GCF_001698545.2 Rhinopithecus bieti
AAAATAATAATAATAAAAAATAAAATAATAATAAAGACTTCCCCAAGGAAGTCATATTTGAACAAAATCTTCAAATATGTTATAGGAGTTCTCTTGGTAATCAAGTCTGGGAAAGACATTCCTGGCAGTGAGATTGAATCAAAGGTATTAGAAAAATTATGGAATGTCCCAGAAAAAAGTAAGTCATTCAGCAAAGTTAGATGATAGAAAGGGATTGAAGTGGGACCAGACAGGCTAGAAGAAGCCAAATTGAGGAGAGATTTGTATGTCACAATTTTACCAAAATTAAACAAAAATCCACCGACCTGCTTTACTAGGGAAAGGCATCATCAGCTCTGCATCATAGAAAAGTGATTTGGGGCAGTGCAGTGCATGGATTGATCAGGTATGGAGACTAGAGGGTAGACACAGCCAGTTAGGAAATTGTCTTAGTCCATTTGTGCTGCTATCACACAGTGCCACAGATTGGGTTGTTTATAATGAACAGAAATTTATTTGGCTCGCCATTCTGGAGTCTGCGAAATCCAAGATCAAGAGGTCGAATCAGATGAAGGTCTTCTTGCTGCATCATCCCACAGCAAAAGGCAGAAGGGCACAAGAGTGGGTAAGAAAGAGAGGAAATAGGGCAGAACTCATCCTGCCCTATTTGAGAAATACAATCTTTCAGGAATACAAATATCAGGACCCCATTCCCATGATAGTGGCATTCATGAGGGCAGAATCCTTATGACCTAATAATCTGTTAAAAGTCCCACCTCTCAGTCAACAGTTCCACTGTTGGATTGAGGATTGAGTTTCTAACACATGAACTTTGGGGATACATTCAAACTTTAGCAGAAACTATGGTTAGTCTACCTGATAGAGGATAAAGAATAAAACTGAGGTGAGATTCAGTCAAGAGTTAAGAATAAGATGCCTACCCTCCAGGGCTACCCATAGGGTACCCCCAAGGCACTACCTTCCAGGGCTTAGAACAAAAGAGGAGAGGAAAATCTGGCAAACAAATGCCAATGCCACCAGGCCTTAGATGTATGAGGCCAAGTGGATCATAGATATTGTAGGTACTGGGCAAGGTCAGAGGAGAGAAAGCTTCCAACTTAAGAGCTCCAGCAAAGCTTCCTTAGGAGGTGTACAATGGCCTAAATGTTTATGTCCCCATAAAATTTATATGTCAAAATCTTAACCCCCAATAAAATATGATTAGGAGCTGGATCCTTTGGGAGATAATTAGGTCATGAGGGTGGGGCCCTAAAGCATGAGACCAGTGCCCTTGTGAAAGTAACCCCAGCAGCTCTCTCACCCTCTTTCCATCAAGTGAGGACACTAAGAAGTCTGCCATCTGCAAGCGGAGGAGGATCCTCATCAGCACACGACCATGCTGGCACCTCGATTTCAGACTTTCCAGCCTCCAGAACCAAGAGAAATAAATGTGTGTTGTTTATCAGCCACCCAGTCTATATACTTTGTTTTAGCAGCCTGAACCGACAAAGAAAGAATAGTATTTTAGTTTCATACCAACAAATGAGTATGCCTTAACAGAGAGAAATACTAGGAGAATATTCCAGGTGGGAATAGCAAAACAAATGCTTTAAGAGTGGAAAGCATGAGGAATGTTGGGGGGTGCTAGAGTGAAATAGTCAAAAACACACTCCAAAGCCAGCCTCACCAGGTCAGAATCCTGAGCAGGGTCTTGTCTGCTTTCCTACTCACCCCAGTAGACCCTCAGTGATAACCCCTTCCTAGCAGGGGCAGAAGAAATTGTACATGGACTTTATCACCAAAGAAAAACAAAAAAAAGAAAGAAAGAAACCACAGATAAGGTCTGAACATAATCAAAGGCCTGGAATAGCACCCCCTCAATGATACCCTGAACATGCCAGTGGGACATTTCATCAAAAGGAGTTGCCATTTCAAATCTGTTGGTTTCTCTAAGACTGTTCGATGATCCCTTTTCTAGTTTCCTTGAGCAAAATGGTCCTGCCATGTAGTTCAGTGCCTTATTGTCCTGAGTCGTCTTCTCAGATTGCTCAAGAATGAGTTTCCCATTTTAACACACACACACAAAGCAAGTCATTTACAGTGGCGGTTTTCTGTGGTTGTGTTTGTGTCTAAGTTGCTGGGATGCAACAAGTCTAGCTTGGAAGAAGCTCAGTCCCGGTGCCTGCTGGCTCTCTGCATGTTCCCACCAGAAACACAAGGGCTGCAAGCTGAGGGTCCTGTTCCCTCATTTTTTCCACCTCTCTTTATTCACAGGCAGGGAAGAAAGCTATTTAGTAGTAAATGAAGCATTTATCCTTTAGTTCTTACATGTATGTAATCTGAAAAAAAAAAAAAAAAAAGCAGAGAAGAAAATATCCTGAGGACTTCAGAGGGAGAAAAATGTGCAGAGCAGATGCTGCTACTTGTTTTTGTCCCTGTTTTATCTTTTAAAATATATAAAACATGAGTAACTAGGGACAAATAGTTCCAGCTTTTGGTAAAATACAAATGGGAGTATTTTATAACTTGGGTTGAATTTCTTATATTTTAGGTTGTTTTGCCACTCAACACACTTCATGGTCTCATAAAATTCTAGAGCAGGACTGGAACTTAGGTGACTTATTCCAGTTTCTGGCCTGTAAGTTGGTGAAAGAGCATCCAGAATAGAAAAACAAAAACAAGGCCAGACGCAGTGGCTCACGCCTGTAATCCCAGCACTTTGGGAGGCCGAGACGGGCGGATCACGAGGTCAGGAGATCGAGACCATCCTGGCTAATACAGTGAAACCCCATCTCTACCAAAAATACAAAAAATTAGCCAGGCATGGTGGCGGACACCTGTAGTCCCAGCTACTCGAGAGGCTGAGGCAGGAGAAGGGCGTGAACCCCGGAGGCGGAACTTGCAGTGAGGCGAGATTGCGCCACTGTACTCCAGTCTGGCAACAGAGCGAGACTCCGTCAAAAAAAAAAAAAAAGTTTTTTCTTCTATTCTAAGTTTAGAAATTTCCCCTCCCTGTTATGCTAGCCCCATTGTACCATTCAGAAAGTCAAAACGTTTTCTTATGTAAAATATTCATTCACATGACAATTACCATTAGGTGGCAGAGATGCAAAAACATGACATGTGAGTTGTGTTTACACAATTCATGTTACAATATAGTATGGGATACTATAATACAGTTATCCAGAAAGCATGGAAGGGCATGAAGTGGGAGTGGGAGCTAACCAAGACTGAGGATGAAACTTGGTTTAGGGTATACATCATTTTAGCTTAACCAGCATCAATATATAACCATAAAAGCGTCTGCATCTCATTCTTTAGTTTTAAAAGGTTGTCCCTACAACCTCCTCATTCATTTCATAGCAACCCCATGAGGTAGATTTTTCTGTTATGTCTGATTTACACATGTGGAAATGGAGGCCAGAGTTTTTAAAAATAGTAGGTGTCTAAATTGGAAGCCAAAGTCAGTCCTTGGGACTCCAGGTTCCTTGCTCTCTTTTTTCTCTGACTCTGCCTTTCTATTATCTTTTTATAAAGGGTAATATTATGTAGCATCTGAGTGCCCCAAATAACTGAAACAGACAGTGATTGGTACAGGACTCCCAGAAGGGAGAAATCCCCACATCACGGGCTAACATGTGGTGGTCACAGAAAGATGGGCTTGGTCTGAGCTTTACAGATAGAAAGCAAGACCTTGTTGTTTGGAAGTCAGGGTCAATCAAGAAGAGAAAAAGAATAAACATTAATTCTATGTGACAGTGGTTCAAAAAGTGGGTTGTGGACTCAGTCAGAAATGGTTTCTAGTTCCAGATGTGTCCTTACCTGCGATTTTGTCACTGTTTAGTGACTTTAGGCAATTCATTTAACCATGTAAGCATTAAATGCGATCATGCACATAAAAACATTGATCACAGTAGCTGGTCCATATGAATTCTCAATAAGCAATGCAGATGGCAGTAGTGGTGGTGATATTATTGCTAATATCATCACCGTCAACCCCCAACCTCCCAGACACTCCAGGGAGGGTCTGTCAGGCCACCCTTCCTAACTCTGTTACACCACTCACCCCATGGGCTAGTCTACAAGGCTCTTAAGAACATGGCTGCCCATCTACCTCCTCTTTTCTCTTCAGCCCAGTGTCTTCCTCCCATAGAACAGTCATTTCTACAAAACTGGCCCTTCCTTCAGTCTTTCTTTGTTTTCCAGAACTTCCTGTGGAATTCACACCCCTGGAAAGGACAGGCCTTCTTCCCAAGAACCCGGAAACCACATGCTACAATTCTCAGGTGGACCCTCAGCAGGTGGGAGTCAAGGGTGCTCTAGTACTTGTCTGCTTCCCACTGGAGGCTCCCTCTTGGTCTGCTATTACTTACTGCATACCTCTGGACTGCGTTACTAGCCATCAAAGGCTGCGGGGGCCCCAGCTGCCACAAAACAGACACGAAAAAATGTGAAGCCAAAAATGAATTCCTACAGCTGAAAGTTGTGAAAGAGGCAATGTTTCTATTTAGGGGTCCACTGTCTCCCCACCAGGCCTCTACATATTATTCTACTCCCACAACCCACACTCTCTTCCTCCTCCTGTTCTTCTACCAGTTGCCAACTAATCCCACTCCACTCCCAAAGAGAGGCCACAGGTATATCAAAAAGGGCCATAGCTGGCAGTCAGGAGTCAGGGGTCCAGGTTGGATCCTGCTGATGATGAGCACATATATGTTTTCTCAACTCATTTTAAACCAGCAACCCTACTTGAGGATCAATTGCCTTAGGCAGTATAGCGAAAACCCTTCTTTACCTCAGTGAGAGGAGGAGAACAAAACGAACTTCCATGTCCTTGCAGTGTCCTCTAAAGCAAGCTTTTCTCACTTAGAAACTAAAATTGCTAAATCAACCGGGCCTAAAGATGTGGGCGTGTGATGCAAATTTTTGCAAGTCCTTCATGAGGAATAATGGTTATTAGAAAAAAATGTTGCAGAACCCTATCACCTCTCCTTCCTCTCTTAGCTCCTAGATAAGTGTATTCTAGCTGCAGAATAAAATGCATCACAGATTTGGTCACCAGTTCAAAGCATATAATGCATTGTGTAGGACATCTCTCCAACCACACAAAGTTTGCCCTTCTTGCTACCACAATAATCGAGTCTTCACTAAGCCATGTTACCATTCTACAAAAAGAGATGCTTCTATGAGATGAACTACAAAGTAAGACCAGTGAATCATGAAGGTATGGAAGAATTTCCACACTTTTTCATTCTAAAATTAGTTCTGTGGTCAGAAACAATATTGTGTGGAATGCCATATGTGAATGAAGCATTCATTAAGTCCACAGATGCTGAAGCTGACAAAAGCTCTGTAAGCAGAAAAAGCAAATTCATTTCTAGAATAATTATCTCTTTCAGTAAAAACAAAATACTGCATTGTTCTTGATGTAAGTGGTTCAGTATAATCAATCTATCTGCCAACAGGTGTCTGTCTGAGAAATTATGTTTCATCAGGTTTAGACTTGGCTTCTGCTATTAGTAGGTTGTTTGTATCTCTCTCATAATGGGAAAATCAGAGAGCCTGTGCTATCTCTTCCCTAAACAGAGTTTGTGCTTGTCCCCCTGGAATATGCTGGGCTTTGTCTTTAGATACAGGTCTGTAGGTCATAAAGAATGGTCTTGAGAAGCAGGTCTTGAGAAAAATTAGAATCTACTTATAAAAGAACTGTTGTAGGTGAACTTATCATAAACTTTTTAGGCAAGAAAAGGCCACCCTCCTTAGACAGGGAAGGAGCAGCTGCTTCTGCTGGCAAGAGAATACCAGTTAGATGTGGAGGTTTAAGGTACTCAGATTCAACCCCTTCCCACATCTTAGTTCAATTTTTATGGTCTCACTCTTTGTGAAGCAGTGCTATAATTTTATAATTTTCACATATGATATGGCAAAGCTTTAAATTCAACCTGCAATAGAATTCTATAATCTGCAGGATTAAATTGTGGGTCTGACCTTTCTACACATTGGTCCTGCAACTACAATATCTAAGAGATTCTTTTAGCTCAGTCATACAAGTTCTCTGGCTCCCTGATTGTGCTTTAATCACAGTTCTTTAATCACAGATCCTTTAAACTCCTATAGCAGTCATAAACCATTGCCCCACACCACAGTCCCAGTAGTCATTATTCCCACAATTAAAGTTTACTGCAATGGCCACTTTTTCACCCAAAACCTTGTCTTCAATACAAAATTTGCTGTAGACAACAGGTAATCACTTAAGTAATGCTTTTGCTATTGCATGCCATGGATTATTAATATCTATGTCACTAGCAATTATGTCATCACTGCTTTCAAATACAGCCAGGTCAAATAACAAATCCCAGATTTATATCTATAAAGACATGTTTCCTGCAACCACTACTGATACCAAATATTTTATCAGTCGAAATTCAGCCAGGAAAACACTAACATACAATGTATTTCAAGCAAGAAAGGATTTAATACAGGGAATTAGGTACTTAAAAATTGATGGATTTCATGGAGGACCAAAGGTCAAGGAAGGATGTTTCTACCTCTCAGAGAATTAGGAGATTTCTGTCAACCAGGTCAAAACTACAGGAAATCACTGTTGACATTCACAGCTGCTGCGGTAAAATGCTGTAAAATCTCATTTGTCAAAACCCTCATGTCTGCAAGCCATAGATGGAGGAAAATTAATGACATCTGCATCTATTATGCCTTCCAAATATTTTATTACTGCCTCTCATTGGCAAAATGTGAAGTGTAACCTTACTGTCAAGAGATTCTGAAAATCATAGTTCCCAGGATACTAGGGGAGAGCAAAAAAGAATACTGAAATGTTTACAGTGGGAGTAGAATTTGAAAGGGGAGAACAATAAAATACATTTAAACAAGAATGAGGCCTTGCAGAGATAATGACAGTGTGCTCTGAATTAAGGAATATAAATAAGACAATTCTCTGTGCCCGAGTCAGGTACAGGCATATATACACACACATACATGCATATATAGAGAAGATATATATGTATATATGTGTGTATATAGAAGATACATATGTATATATGCATATATAGAAGATACATCATATATATGCATATATATAGAAGATATCTATGTATACACATATATAAAGAAGATATATATGCTTATATAAGGAAGATATATATGTATACGTATGCATATATATATAGAAGATATATACGTCTTCTTGTTTTTTATATATTTCATACAGGTATGTGTATATATACACACCGTATACACACACTCACACACATACACACACACCTTCTTACTTCTTCAAACTCAGAAGAAATTATTCAAGAGAAAAACACTATCTGTGCATTTAAAACCTCACTCAGTATTATATACAAGAAAAAAGTATAGTTGATTCTCAACATTCTCAAGAGCTACATTTGGATAATTTCAAGTATCCTAAGTTTGTGAATTTATTTACCTTCCCTTCAATTTGGTTAAATTTTGTTTTATATATTTTGAGGTTGTGTTATAAAGTATATACCACTTCAGTATTGCTTCATATTCCTGATTGACATTTTATTATTATCCAATATTCCTCTTGCTACAGTAATGTTTGTCTTTACGTGTAATTTGCTTGGTATTACTATAGGTACTCCAGCTTACTTTGAATTATAATTGCATATTATGCATTTTTTCATCATTTTATTTTCAAAATTTCTGTATCTTTATATTTAAGGTCTGTTTCCTATAGGCATGATATAGTTGGTTTGATTTTTAATCCAGTCTATTGTATGAGTCTTTTAATTATGGCATTTATTCCATTTATATGTAACATAACTACCAAAATATTTGTACTTAAAACTACTATCCTACTATTTGTTTTATATTCATCTCACTTTTTATATTTTCCTTTTAATTTCTTATCTTGCTTTCTCTTGGACATATCAATAAAGACTTTTTAGGCATCCAGTTTCTCTCCTATTATCTTGTTATTTACACATTCTTTACTATATTTTTTAGTGGTTACCTTACATATTATAAGATCCATCCCTGACTTTCTAAAGTCTAATATAAATTATAACTTTTACTTTCCAAAATGAAGTGTGGACTTAAAAACATTTTAAATTCCATTTATCCACCACCCTGTTTTTGAGACTTATTGTCATATATTTTATAATAAATATATTTTAAACCCCTTAAGACATTACTAATATTATTTTATATAAACTGTGGTAGTTTATATTTGTCCCAGTATTTATTTGTTCTATTGTTTTGTATTTTCTTCTGCTATTTTCAGATCCAGGATAATTTAACTCTGCCTGAAGAACTTGTTACAGCATCTTTTATTGTGGTCGGCTGATGACAAATTACTTATGTTTTTGTCTGAATATGCCTTCATTTTGTCCTGATTTTAAATAATATTTTCTCTGGATATAAAATTCTAAGTTGACAGTTATTTTTCTTTAAAATTTAACACATACCATTGTCTTCTGGCTTCCATTGTTTCTCTTGAGAAATCAGCTGCAAGTCTTATCATTCCTTTAAAGACTTCTTTCAAGATTTCGCTAGCTACTTTCAAGTGTTTTTTTGTTTTCGTTTTCGTTTTTTGTCTTTTGTTTTCTTAAGTGTTTTTTTTATTTTTTTGTTTGTTTGTTTGTTTGTTTTGAGAGCAGTCTTGCTCTGTCACCCAGGCTGAAGTGCAGTGGCATGTGGCATGATCTTGGCTCACTGCAACCTCCACCTCCCAGGTTCAAGCAATTCTCCTGCCTCACTCAGCCTCCCAAGTGGCTGGGATTACAGGTGCACACCGCCATGCCTGGCTGATTTTTGTGTTTTTAGTAGAGATGGAGTTTCACCATGTTGGCCAGGCTGGTCTTGAACTCCTGACCTCAAGTGATCTGCCCACCTTGGCCTCCCAAAGTGCTGGGATTACAGACATGTGCCACCATGCCTGGCCTTGTTTTCTTAAGTTTTACCATGCTATGCTAAGGAATGGATTTCTATGTATTTAGCCACTTTGGGGAATGTAGTGCTTCTTGAATCTGTGGCTTAATGTCTTTGGTCAGTATGGGAAATTTGGAGACCTTTTATCACTTTGAACACTTTTTTAAGTTATTTTAATCATTTTTAAGTATACAATTTAATGTCACTAATTATTTTCACACTCTGACGCAACCATCGCCACCATTCCCAAAACTTTCACTTTGAACATTTTTTCTGTCTCATTCATGTTTTTTTCTCCTTCCAAGGTTCAAATTACATTGGACCTTTTCCAAAAACTTGACATATTTATTACATTGTTTTCTATATTTTCTACTCTTTTTCTGTTTCATACTTATGTCCATTTTCTTTCCACCAAATTAATCTTCTAGTTTTTTAATCATGTCTTCATCTGTATTTAACCTACTATTAAAGCAGTTTACATATTTCTTAATTTCGGACATTTTCATCTTAGTTCTCAAATTTTGATGTGTCTCTTTTTTTGTGGATTACGTTTCACTCCTATGGTTTTACTAATGAATTCTATTTACTTGAACTTATTAATTACAATTTTTAAAATGCATATGATAACTCCAAATACAGATTTCCCAGTCTCTTTCTATAAACTGATATGTGTCCCACTCCTTTCTCATTATCTACTCTATCTGGCATTTTTAAATTAAATACTGTGAAAATTTATAGAGATAATTTGAGGTTTGAGTGGTATTATCTTCTCCAAGACAGAATTTACTTTCTAAAGCTAATCTTTATCATGAAAAATTTTAAACATAGCAAAAGTAAAGAAGGGAGTATAATGAGTCCCCGAGTACTCATCACCCAGTTTTTAAAATGTATCAACACATGGACAATCTTATGTTAGCTATAGCCTCACACTTCCTCTACCACTTCCAGAATATTTTGTAGACAATCCCATAAATATCTAGCCCATAAATATTTCAGTGTGTATCTCTCACAGGATTTGAGAGATAAATATGTATCTCCTAAAAGCATATCCACAATATCATTATAAGAAATGCAGATGTGGTTTAATATTCAAAAAGCAAAAAGTATAATTCACTACATGGATGAAATTAAGGAAAATATCAATGATTATCCCAAGAGATGCAGCAAAAGCTTGTGAAAATATCTGACATCCATTTAATGATTTTAACAAATAAATAAACTCTTGAATGAGAAGCAGAATGGAACTTCCTTCTGAGAAAGATTATCTTCAAAAAGCTTACAAGAAATATCACAGTTAAGGTGAAATATTTAAAGTTTCCCCCTCTAAGACTAAGAATGAGGTAAATACTCCCTTTATCATCATTTCTATTTAATTATACTGGAGGTTCTAGCTAATGTAATAAGGCACAATTAAAAATGTTATAAAGGAAGAAAATTAAAGATATATATTTTTTAAATCCTAATGGATCTGCAGATAAATTATGAGTATTAATAAGTAAATTTAGTAAAATCACTGAATAAAAGGGCAATTATACCTAAAACCAATTGTTTTCTTAATAGCAGCAGCAATTATAAAATTAATTTTTTAAGATAAAACTATTTGCAAAACAACAAATACATAAAACAAATCCACTGAAGATGTACAAACTTCTACATAAAGCTGTAAAAATTTTAGAAATTAAAAAAGAGTTAAATAAATTAAGACATATACTAGGTCTACGGATTTGGAAGATCAACATTATAAATATGTTAATACTCCCTAAACTAATGTATAGATTCAATTACATCATAACTAAAGTCAATATTTTTTAAAAGAAATTGGCAACTTGTTTCTAAAATATGTGGAAGGGCAAAGGGTCAAAAACAACCAAGACAATCTTGGTAGTTCGAGAATTAAACTACCAGCTATGGTGATTTTTCTAGAAAGCTGCAGTAATTGAAAAGTGTAAGATTGGCAAGGATAGACAAATAAACCCATGGAACAAAACAACAAAACAGAATGTCTAGAGACAGACCCATGCATGTGTGGACGTTAGTTTACAAAAAAGGAAGCAAGTACTGAATACCTGCAGGGAAAGAATGTTTTCTTCAAGATGCAGATATTAAAAATAACTGAATCTAGACATGTATTTCACACCATAGGCAAAAATCAATTTCATGAGAAGTATAGACTTTAATGTGAATGGTGAATTAATAAAACAAAATAACATAGTATCTACAAGTAGGCAAAGATTACTTAAACAGGACACAAAAACCATGAATCATAAAGAAAAAAACCAATAAAGTGGGTTCTATATTAAAATCAAGACTTCTGTTCACCAAAAGACATCAGCCCAATGAAAATTACTACCTCAAGGAGATGTCAATATATACCTATCACAATGATTACAATGGAAGAGACTAATAATTCCAAGTGATGGCAAAGATGGGAAACAGATGGACTCTCATACACTGCTGGGGCTGTAAGTCAGTAAACTCTTTGAGAAAGTGTCTGTGGTATCTATTAGAGCTGAACATATGCACATTCAAAATAACTCAGCAATGTCGCTCCCATATATATTTCCCAACAGAAGATGATTACATATGTGCACCAAAGATATGTACAAAAACGGTCATAACAGCATTATCTGTAATAACTTAAAACTGAAAATTACACAAATGTCTATCAACAAATGTCTATAAGATTTGGATAAACTGTCATAAAATCTTAAAATAGAATATTATCTAGCTATGAAAATAAACAAACTACTGCTGCATGTGACAGCATAGATGAATCTGACAGATACTATGTTGCATGAAAAAGTCAAAACCTAAAAGAGTTTGGAATCACCCTATGATTCTCTGTATATAAATTTCAAAAACAAGCATGATGAAATCATGGTGTTAGAAGTCTTGACAGTGGTCCCCTTTGAGAAGAAAGGGAAGATAGTAACTAAGAAGGAGCTAGTAATATTCTATTTCTTGATCTGAAAGCTGGTTACATAAGTTTGTTCATTTCTGAAAATTCATCAAGCTATACAATTATAATTTGTGCACTTGGCTGAGTGTACTTTATAGTTCAAAACCCTCATTAAAAATAAGATGTTGTGGAACATTAACATAGTTAACTACTCTGAAATAATTAATAGTTACATTTATTTCAGACTATGTAAAGTCATGGAAAATATTTATGATATACTAGTACATAAAAATCAGGATAGAAATTGTATGGATATTATAATTACCATTATGTATCAATAAGTAGCATATGAAAAAAATTGGAAGAAAGTAAACCAAAACAATAAACAGTTGGATTAAAATGAAGATATAATGGGCAATTTTTTAAAACAATTTTTTAATGTCGATTCTTTTTTATATAAAAAGTAGAACACTTTTATAGAAAAAAGCAATAAAATTTTATAAATGTCAGCTTTTCATTTTGTCAGTACTATAAAAGTCTTAATGATTTTCTCTTAAAATTATCTTTGGGATACAAAGAGCAAATAACCAATGGACACCAGAATTATCTATTTGTGTCGAAGATTCCCAAGCCCCACCCCTTTCCTTCAGCTATTGGCTGACAATGTAAATTAGTCACCAGTCTCAGCATTAGCTTCTTTGAGTCGTGGATGCTTTGATAATCTACTGTAAATTATAGAGCCTCTCTCCAGAAAATTATGGAGCATATGCATACATACACAACAAAATGTTATACAGTTTTCACAGATTCATAAATGCCCTGAGAGCCACGCAAACTCAGATATATGGTCATGAAGCGAAGCTCCTCTGTCAATGGAGAATGGAATCCTCCAAGCATAGGTGAGACTCCACCCAAATCCACTCTGCTCCTGGTACTATCAGACCAGCTACTGGGTACTGAGTTATGCAAAGCTCTTAACTCTTTCCTGCTTCTTGTCCCATTGCCTATTTTCCTAAAAACTCTCTTGGCCTTCCAAATACTTAAACCAAGGGGACTATTTCCTCCAAATGATCAGTGAGGCCAATTCTACTACTGGCTACTCTCCTTCCTGTCCATGTGTTTGTCTTCTGTGATAAAAGCAGAAAGTCCATTTCTTCTCACTGTGGCTGTGTCTTTCTCCATTCCCTTGGAGAAGCTGTGCTAAAAAGCCAGTCAAACTGACATGGTTATAGAACATGACTGCTGATGCATACAGCCTACCTAGGGCCCCTTCTCTCAGCGTTAAGGTAACCATGCAACTTATTGTCCATTCCAGGACATTTATAAATTAAGAGGGCAAAAGCAATAATTATTCTGAGATAACAGAGATAAGCCAGGACTGCCTCACACTTAGAGACCATATGGATCCCCAACTTAGTAGGAATAAGAGTATAGTAAATGTAAATAAAATAAGCCTCTCTGCAAAGGCTGTTAGGAGAAACAAACTTTAAATATGGGCCCTTTTTTGCCTATTTTGTATTGATCCCAGGACAGTGGATGGCAATTAACCTCAAAGTCCCTTAAGATTTAAGCATTCTCCTTTAAAAGGGTCTGCACACCTATAGTATGCAAGGAACTTAATCCTGGCCCCCAAGCTTCCTCAAATAGACTCTCGCTTACCTCCACGATGTCAGGCACTTGTTGAAATCTCACTGTCTATTTCTCACTGAAGGACTCATAATTTAGTCTCTGGCCTCATAGCCTTTGTGTCAGTAAGACTTTTATTAGATGAAGCTATTTCAAACAAAAAAAAATCAAGAGAGTGAATAGAGAGATACACATTCCACACTAACCTATGTGCTATTTTCAAAAGACACAGGTATGAGAATCAAAATGAGAGTAACCTTTCTTGATGCTTCCAATGGATTCCCAGTCCTAAGTCCAAAAGGAGAACCAGATAGCCTAGGGTTGACTGTAACAAGAAAATCTCAGGGGACATTGCCTAAAACTTGACAAGACAAAATGACTAAGTGACCATGTATATATTGAAGCTTTCCCAGGTGAACCTAAATCAAGCAGAGAGGTAGGCATAGGCTCCTAAGAAAGTTTGGAATTTGGGCCCTTCTCCTTAGACTTATAGACTTGGCTGACCTTAGACATCATCTCATTCAGTTGTTAGCTTTTCCCAAACATTTTGAATTGCATATTTGAAATAAGTGGAATGCAATTGTTCTACAAAATTGTACTGGAAAGTCCAAAATGTAAAGTATATAACCAAGGTGATGAGGGGCCTCACCTTCTGCTCTTTTCTTCATCTGTCTAGAGCCCCAGGGAGCTTCAGGAGTTTAGTTTAAGAACAGTGGATCTGAACCAACCCCTCATTTTACATAAGATGAATTCCAAGCCCTGAAGTGTAGGTGACTTGTTCATGGTCTCAGACGTGCCCAGCAGCAACACTGGAACCAGACCCTAGTTCTTGCATGACTGACAGCCCAGTGATCTCTCTGTGATAACTGGATTTTCCAAACTGGAAGACACATACTTTCACAGTAGCAAATGAATGGTATGTCATGGAAACCAGAGACCCCAACATAAACCAGACACATCCTGGAGCATTCATTTTCTTCAGAAGTTTGACACAGATTTGGAATAAAACAAACTCAGGTATATTACAGAGTAGATGGCTGATTTTGCAAAAAAAAAAAAATTATCTTTTAAAACCTACACAATTTAAAGAAAATGTTGAACCTTCTCAATAATATCTGGCACCGCTGATTTTAGTGCCAGATTCCCCTGGAAGTGCACATTCATTCCCCTTTGCTCTAATGGAGACTTTAGTCAAAAACTGTTAAGCACTGCTCCACACCAGGCTGCTCTCATTCTCCTGCGTTTAAGGGGTAGCACAAAAATTACCAGCTGTTTAACTCTGGGCAAATTACCTATGCTTTCTGTGCCCTGATTTCCTCACCCGTTAAATAGAGATAATAGTACCCACATCCTGGGATTGTTACTTATTATAGAACAATGCCTGGCACACTGTAAATGTTGTGATATGTAAAATTATTTCTTTAACCATTCATATAATTGGTATTTATAATTATAGTGCTATGCATAACTAGCATAGAAAATAGTACATATGCACATGCTGGGTACCCTTTAAAGTCTCTTTAATATATAAGGTATAACTTTTAACATAGTTGGCTCAGTAACTATGCTACACTCATAGGTCATAAAATTAACATGGACAGAATACTTACCCTTTATGAAATGCTAACAGTTGTTCTGTTTGGGGAATTGAAGAGAGCTACCCAAATAGAATCCCAAGAGAAGGAAGATGGCTCAGAAGAAAGATGACCCTTAGATAAACAACCATCAACAGATTTCAGTATCATCATTAGAGCAACAAATCACCCTTCAAAAACGCCAGCTGACAGCTCTGTGATCCTGTACTGATGGGAAAGCAAACCCTACTGGGGTGAAATAATTGAGGGAAATATGGCTGGATTAGATGTCATTTGATGAGTTTACATTCTATAATAATTTAAACAGTCATTGGCTCTCTGGGTCCTGCTTTATCCAACTATGCAATACTTAACATTTTATGGCTGCTCCCCAGTTGCTCTCCCTCAGCCCTGCCTTCTGGCCTAGGATTTGTTTAGATAAGCTGGATTTCCTGGGTGTGATTTGAAATAAATTAGCCATGTGGATGGCTCTTTTCCCACCAGGTTCCCACTGGTTTATTCTACATACTGCATTATTCTAAGCACTTAGAAGCATCTTTTAACAGCAACTCATCTGCACCAAGAGGAAAGAACCACTCATGGTTCATCTGCTGCCCCAATCAACCAGGAAGAACTGATTCAATTACTAGATTGTACCATGTGCCTTGTTTTCTGCAGAAGGCATCATGAGAAGTTGAGAGACTATCTTAGTGTTTGAGTTAGAACAAAAGAGACTAGCACTGAACAAAAGAGACAGCCAGAATGCAAGGTGCCTCCATGATTCCTTGTGGTCAGTTTCAGCTTAGCCACTTCCCTGAGTTCATGCAGCAACCCATCCCCTCTGGTTGCCTGTGTCCATTCATCAAATACCATATTCATATTTTCGTATTTGTGATTTTGCATCTGCTCTCTGTCTTCACTTTTGCCCTTTCCCCATCTGTTTATATGAGGCAACCACATAAGAGAGAAAAAAAAAAAGACCTTAAAAGTTAATTTCATGAACTTAAACAATTGAACAAGCAAAAACAAAATAACTTCATTAAAAAATGGACAAAAGACATAAACAGACACTTCTCAAACGAAGACATACAAGCAGCCAACAAACATGAAAACATACTCAACATCACTAATCATCAGAGAAATGCAAATCAAAACCACACTGAGATACCATCTCACACTAGTCAGATGGTTATTATTAAAAAGTCCAAAAATAGGCTGGGCGTAGTGGCTCATGCCTGTAATCCCAGCAGTTCTGGAGGCTGAGGCGGGTGGATCACAAGGTCAAGAGATCGAGATCATCCTGGGCAATATGCTAAAACCTCGTCTTTACTAAAAATACAAAAATAGGCCAGGCGTGGTGGCTCAAGCCTGTAATCCCAGCACTTTGGGAGTCCTAGGCGGGTGGATCATGAGGTCAGGAGATCAAGACCATCCTGGCTAACATAGTGAAACACTGTCTCTACTAAAAATACAAAAAATTAGCCTGGCACGGTGGCGGGCGCCTGTAGTCCCAGCTACTCGGGAGGCTGAGGCAGGAGAATGGCGGGAACCTGGGAGGCAGAGCTTGCAGTGAGCCGAGATTGCACCACTGCACTCCAGTCTGGGAGACACAACGAGACTCTGTCTCAAAAAAAAAAAAAATACAAAAAAATAGCCGGGTGTGGTGACATGCACCTGTAGTCCCAGCTACTCAGGAGACTGAGGCAAAAGAATCACTTGAACCCAGGAGACAGAGGTTGCAGTGAGCCGAGATCACACCACTGCACTCCAGCCCGACAACAGAGTGAGACTGTCAAAAAAAAAAAAAAAAAAAAGTCAAAAAATAACAGGTGCCGTTGAGGCAACAGAGCTAACAAAACGTATAAACTGCTGGTAGGAATGTAAATTAGTACAGCAACTGTGAAAAGCAGTTTGGACATTTCTCAAATAACTTAAAACAGAACTACCATTAACTCAGCAATCCATTACTGGGTATATATCCAAAAGAAAATAAACCATTCCACCAGAAAGACACCTGCACTCATTTGTTCATCACAGCACTGTTTACAATAGCAAAGATATGGAATCAACTTAGATGCTCCTCAATGGTAGACTGGATAAAGAAAATGTGGTACATATGCACCATGGAATACTATGCAGCCATGAAAAATAATACAATCATGTTCTTTGCAGAAAGAGAATGAAATCATGTCCTTTGCAGCAACAGATGTAGCTGGAGGCCATTATTCTATGCAAATTAATGCAGGACTAGGGAACTAAATACTGTATGTTCTCATTTATAAGTCAGAGCTAAACATTGGGTACTTATCGACATAAAGATGGCAACAATAGACACTATGGACTACTAGATGGGGGAGGGGACAAAGACTGAAAAACTACTGGGTACTATGCTCATACCTGGGTGATGGGATCAATTGTACCCCAAACCTCAACATCATGCAAATATACCCATGTAACAAACTTGCACATGTACTCCCAGAGTCTAAAATAAAAGTTAGAATTTAAAAAAAAATTCCATGAAGCAAGAATGTATTGTCTCCTCTGCACGGGTGGGAAGACAAAAGAAGGATGACGGTCATTCTGTAATTCAGTCTTGAAAGTCTGACAGCTACTGAGCACATTTCCTTGGTGTTTCAGGTCTGGTGGGGACAGTGTGCTTTATTTGCCAGAATCCAAAGGTTATCCTTCTTCTTGATCTGTACAGCAAGGATTCTTCTGGAATACAAATCAAGTACACTAACTACTCACTGTGAATATTTGGCTTCCAAATCTGAGGGATTCACTCATTGTTACCAGTGCCACAGGGAATAAGAAAATGTATCAGCTTAACGGGAGTTAGAAATTATCAAATCCAGCCACCTTATTTTCAGATGAGGAAACAACGCCAAGGAAGCAATAGTTCCTCACCTAAGGTCATATATCAGGTGACCAGAGTCAAGATCAGAAGCCTCAGGGAGTCTTCACTCCCCAGCCCCGAGAATTCTCACAAAACAAGCTCCTGAGTCCCACGCATCCCGATCTCATCCCAGGTCTCCAGTGGACTCATGCTCAGCAACGCACTATCAGAGACAAAGGGGACACTGTTTCTAAAGCTGTGGAATCACATAACCTTTCTGGATGACACAAGTATTCCCTCTGATAGAGAAAATTTTCTATACTTAAAGAAGTAGAATCTGATGATTAGTGATGTGTATAAAGTTGTATGTAAAAACTTGCTTGGCAATAATAATATGGAAAAGCCACTAAATGTCTGAAAGTAATTGATTCATTAAGTACATTATGGGCTACCTATATGATGCAAAGAATACTACGAAATCATTAGGATAATTTTGAAAAAGAATACTTGTTAACATGGGAAAATAAAAACCAATATTGCTAAGTGAAGAAAGACCTTAAAATTATATACACAGTACCAATCTTTAAATGACAGAAAGAGAGAAAATTTGAAGGACATGTATCACTTGTGAACAATGTTTATTTCTGGTTAATTGGATTGTGAAGGAGTTTTCCTTTTGTGCTTTTCTATAAGATTTTCCAAGCTGTATGCACTGGCTAAGTTTTATTTCAATTTTGTTATTAGGAAAATATTACACAAATAAACCAAATACTTTAATAAACATTCCTTCATTTCCGCTCCTGGACAACCACTCTAAAGAGAATTTCTTTGAATCCAGTTTTCCAGTTCCTGAAGTAACTGGACCCACCCCCACCACCACACCTGCCACCATCATCCCAATTGCCCGCACTTAAAGCTATATCCTGCTCCCTGTACCTACTCTAAAATACATGTCATGTACTGAGTTCCTACCATTAGGGCCCAACCATCTGAAAGACCAGTGATTCAGTCCTCACCATTCCAGCATCCTTTGGTACACGACAGAGCCATAGTGCTCACCTGCCCCTGACCACCCAGTAGACTATTGCCTTGAATTATTTCTGTACTTGATGTCTCTGCTGTATGTTCAAGTTTGGACTTTCTTTATTTCTTGTTAAAATCAGCTCTTCTTTATCTAGGTCAGTTTCCACAGCTCAAAGCCCCTTCCTCATTCCAGCTTCCTCTGAATCCACTGGTTGAGAACTTAGCAAACCTTGAGTCAGATCCACTGGAGCATGACATAAAGGATTAATCGAACTTGAGGGTCTTCAGGAAAAGCTCACTGGAAGAGGCAGATATGCTACAAAACTAAAAGTGTGGCTGAAAGCTAACAATTGTTTAAGGATTTGTATTTAAAGAAGTATTTGGCTAGGGTGGCTGAGCTGTAAATTAGTAAGTGCCATTTTACCATAGACACAGACGAACCATGGAGGTCTTCTACACTTGTTGGCTTCTAAAGATGCCACCATATAAGATGAAAGCTTAGTAATTTGCCTAGAATGAGTGTAGTAAATAATATTGCTTTAAAAATCATAATGGATGTAATATTCTGTCTATTATTCTTCAATCAAATGTGTGCACGTAGTCTCCAATTCACTGACCACAAGATCCACCCCTGAGTTGCTTCTCTTACACCGCGGGGATGTGGTTTGGGTATAGCTTGCATGGGAGTATCCCCAGCAAGGCTGCTTCATCCAGCCCCCCCATCATCTATGTGACTTCAGGAAGTTATACAACATATTTAAATAGAATTATTTAAATATTAATAAGGATGCATATTTCTTAAAATCATGTTTTAAGAAATCTTCAAAGTAAGCAAACAAGTTCAAGAAGAAAATCAAATCAGAACTCTAGACCAGTTGGTTTTCCTCAAGCCCTGGGCTTCTATAAAAAATTTTAAAAGTAGTTTTCCCTCCAGAGAACTCTTAGATGGGGTTGACCGAGGCATGGAGAAGAGACAGTGGAAAATGAATGTCATCGAACAGCTTTGTGTGAAAGGGGACTGTAGCTTTGGTTTTACCCGTTAAAATCATTTTACCATACACATTTTTGGCAGGAAATTAAATGATGTGAACAGATGTAGATAGCAGTATCTGAGTGCCTAAAGCAGTTACTCTTTAAATATAACGAAATAAAATAGAAAAAAAAAATTATTTCTGACCATCTGTTTTTATCTTAAGAGAAACTGCCAGAGGCAAGGGGGTGAGATTGATCTCCTGGAGCTGTGTGAACACGTCAGACAGAGCGGGTATGAGGAGATGATTCTGGGCCTCAGGGCCCAGTGGAGAGGAGAGACAGCAGCCCAGGAGGGGCAGCTCCACCAGCTTCGGTGGTAACTGGCAGGCAGCCTTTCGGGATCACCCACTTTCTGGGAGCTGTAAAACCTCAGCCTGCTGACGCTGTCACCGAATCCAATTTCCTTGTAGTTTATTCGTTAGCACCTTCTACAGCCTCAAGAAGTCAGAAAATACAGAGGGGAAAGGCATTTGGGGCCAAGAACCAAAATTGAATTACCTACGAAGATGGCAACACTACAGAAACCTCTCTTCCTTGTTGTTCTCCCATGCAAGCTGTGCCCAAACCACATCCCAAAGATGGAAGGGAAGCAACTCAAGGATGGACCATGTGAGAAGTGAATTGGAGACTATGCACGCACTTGATTGCAGGACAATAGAATATTATAATTATTGTGATTTTTAAACAATATTATTTCTATTCTATGTACAAAAGCATTAACACCCTTACAGGCCAGTCTTATAACAATGGCTACCTCTAAATCTGTAAACTCTGAGAGAGGAGTATAGCTACCTATACCTCTTGTAAGTTAATCTCACTCGCCCTGGCCAATAGAATGTGAATGGAAGTAATACCATATTCATGTAGAAACTTTAAGAACTCATGCATGATTCCATCATTTCCCTTTTCCTTCTGACATAAGAGGGGCAGGTATGTCATGAGAATGGAGAGAAATCCTCCTTTAGCCTGGATTCTGGGATAAAGAAGCTCTACTTCCATTCACATTCTCTTGGTCAATGCAAGTGAGATAACCAAGCCTTATACAATAGGTATAGATAAGTATACTCCTCTCCTAGAGCTTACAGACTCAGAGGTAATCAGACTGGCTTATCCTTTCAGGATGTTATCAGTGCATTTATATGTAGAATAGTCCAGTGGAATCTTTGTAGATAGCCTCTTCCCATCTTTCTCTTTTCTACTCTCACAGCTTTCATTCTCAGGCTTATTTCCTCATGTCCCAAGATGGCTGCTGCAGCTCTAAACATTACATCTTCACACAATCACAGCCAGAAGTAGGCAGGAAGGGCTTCTAATTGTACATGTGTCTCTCTTTGTTTCCATCAGGACAGTTCTCAGTTCTCTCGGTTCTCTAGCTTCCTAGATGAACTAAGTGATGCATGAGGTTAATTTTGAAGTATGAATAGGAATTACCTAAGAAAACAAGGAAAAGATTACCCTGTTTTCCTTTTCATATTGCAGACAAAGGGTCTAACTCAGGCAAAGCTATGGAAGTATGAAAAAGCTTGGCATTTTAGGGTAATTACCAGTAACTGCCAGAATATAGGGTGTATGAGAGTGGCTAAGAGATGAGGAGAAGTAGATAGATATTAGATCTAGGAGGGCCTTATGTTTAATTCTAAATTATTTCATTGTTTTTCTAAAGACAATAGAGAATCTATATTTGGTTAAAAGAAATAAAAGGAGTTATTCAAATCATTCAAATCATAAGGACATATATTGCCTTACATATTAGCTGTGATGCAGCAACAAATGTCTCCAAGATCTCAGTGGCTTACAGCAGAAAAGTGTGTTTCTTGCTCACATATGTCAGCTGTCGGTTGACAGTAGCCCTTCTGCACCAAGTAGCTTCTTTATCCCAGGATCTAGGCTGTAGGAGGATTTCTTTCCATTCTTACAACATAGCTACCTCTCTTATGCCAGAGGGAAAAGGGAAATGGTGGAACTATGCAAGGGTTCTTAAAGGGTTCAAAAATGAATATGGTATCACTTCCATTCACATTCCATTGGCAAATGCAAGTGAGATAACTAAGCCTAATAGAAGAGGTATATGTGGTTATGCTCCTCCACGTGGGGGCAACTCACATCAGGTGGCAGTGGGTGGGCAATGTACCATCCTCTTAAAGAGAGGAGAAAAGCAATTGGGAGCACAATGTTATTTTAAACACCTCACCTAGCAAGTGCAGAGATAAATGTCTCCAGGGTTGGTTCAACAGTTCAGTGGCATCATTGTAGGTAGTCTCTTCCCATCCTCTTTTTTATTCCTATGGCTTTTATCCTCAGGCTTATTTCCTTATGTTCCAAGATGGCTGCTGTAGCTCTAAACATTACATCCTTGGCCGGGCTTACAGGCAGTGGCTCAAGCCTGTAATCCCAGCACTTTGGGAGGCCAAGGCAGGTGGATCACAAGGTCAGAGGTTCGAGACCAGCCTGGCCAAGATGGTGAAACCCATCTCTACTAAAAATACAAAAATTAGCCAGGCACAGTGGGGGGTGCCTGTAATCCCAGCTACTAAGGAGGCTGAGGCAGCAGAATTGCTTGAACCCTGGAGGCAGAGGTTACAGTGAGCCAAGATCATGCCACTGCACTCTAGCCTGGGTGACAGAGCAAGACTCTGTCTCAAAAAAATAAAATCTAAAATAATAATTTTTTTTTAAATTACATCCTCACACAATCATAGCCAGAGGTCGACAGGAAGGGCTTCTATTTGTGTGTGTATCTCTCTCTGTTTCCATCAGAACAGTTCTCAGAAGTCAGAAGTCCTCAGTAGACTTTCTCTATGATTGCATTGACCAGAATTGGGTCACTACACCACTTCCAAATCATATCACTGGAATAGGCTAAGAGGATTACTGTGATTGTTTAGATGAGCTGGAGTTGGAGCAGAGACCTATTTCCCTGAGCACAGTTCTGTCTCATTCTTGAACAAAGTCAGGATGCTGCCGCCACAGGACAGTAGAGTATTGGCTTGTGAGTAGGCTAACACCATGTCTGACAAAGAGGTTTTTAAACAGGAGAGTTGCATGCTTGTATTTACATTCTATAAAATTCATCCTGACTGAAGAGTGAAGGATGATGTTAATGGGGATAAGACTGAGGATAATGAAACCACTTAAGACACTAAGGGAAGGAGCCCAGATACAAGATCTGAGTAAGCACAAGTGAGGTTCCTTGATAGATAGCTAGAAGCTCATAGAACCCTTCAGATATAAAAGGAAATTGGATTAGGGCAGGAAAACTACCTCCAGTCTCTGCTTGGTAAAGGAGCCAAGATTTCCAATCCTCAGATTGTTGGTTCAAGACACTTAGGCCCTCAGATATCTGCCATCATGTTGGCCATTGAGCCTCAAATTGCCAATGTGGGAGACCCACAGATGGTGCTTCTTAAAGGAGAAATCCCTAACTCTGTTAAAAAAAATTGTTAATGCTAAGTGAAATATCATTACAATTATCTTTTACTAAGAATGAATTATAAGATAAAATAATTTCACTGTCTTTATAATATAGTTGGACACCCAAGTGAGTGTTGTTCCTTCATCATGATTTCTTTATGAGACTATACTATTTCTGGTGATGCTGCTTTTGGATTTCCTCTGAGTCTTGAGAACACTTCAAATGTCTTTTTTTTTTTTTTTTTTTTTTTTGAGGCGGAGTCTCACTCTGCCGCCCAGGTTGGAGTGCAGTGGTGCGATCTCGGCTCACTGCAAGCTCCGCCTCCTGGGTTCACGCCGTTCTCCTGCCTCAGTTTCCCAAGCAGCTGGGACTACAGGAGCCCGCCACCACGCCCTGCTAATTTTTGTATTTTTAGTAGAGACGGGGTTTCACCGTGTTAACCAGGATGGTCTCAATCTCTTGATCTCGTGATCCGCCCACCTCGGCCTCCCAAAGTGCTGGGATTACAGGCGTGAGCCACCGCGCCCAGCCTCAAATGTCTTAAAGGAGAGCAAATTTCTCTCTTATAGGGGCTCATTAGATTTTGTGTGTGGTTTTTTTGTTTGTTTGTTTGTTTGAGACAGAGTCTCGCTCTGTCGCCTCAGCTGTAGTGCCAGTAGCTGATCTAGGCTCACTGCAAACTCTGTCCCCACCAAGTTCAAGCAATTCTCATACCTCAGCCTCTTGAGTAGTTGGGACTACAGGCATGTGCCACCATGCCTAATTTTTTTTTTTTTTTCCTTCAGTAGAGATGGTGTTTTGCCATGTTGGCCTGGCTGGTCTTGAACTCCTGACCTCAGGTGATCTGCCCATCTCGGTCTCCTAAATTGCTGGGATTACAGGCATGAGCCATCATGACTGACCCCTGTTTTTGTCTTTTGTTAACAACCAAAACACAGGCTAATCTAGTGGATAAAGCTCGCATCCTCAGGAACCACAGTATTAGATCAAAAATGAGGTGAGACAATAAAGTCGAAATTTTGTGTACTTTGATTCTTTTCCAATAAAAATATGGAGATTGATCTTATTCATGACCTATCAATCAATTCAAAATGCAAGTTTACTTGTTGGTCTTTTCCTTTCCCTTGCTCTTCAACTTGGAGCCCAATCAGATGGAATCATCCAACTTATATCTATGGAGTATTTACTGTTCACAAAGTCTTTTCATGTATGTTATCTTATTTAACTCTTATGACCACTTGTCAGGTACACAGCACAAAAGATATGACTTAACCTCTAACCCTCAACTATTACATCTGTAAAACTGGTAAAATAATACTACCCAATGGCATGGCTATTGTGAAGGTTTAACAAGTTCATATGCATGCCATCACCAAGCACAGATTGGACATTCAACCATATATACAATGATGACAGCTATTATCTCTGTTGTACAAATGAAGAAACTGAGCTCAATCAGAGCAATTTTGCCAAGTCATTAAATCAACGTCAGAGTGGGTCTAGCGGCAAAGATGGCTGATGCTGAGTCATGGTGGTCCAGATTGGGCTCTTTAAATTTCCTGTGATTAAGAACAGGATTGGTCCCAATGCCTTAAAGGGGCTGAGTCTGCAGATAGGGGAGAGGCAGCCACAGCCAGGGAAGGCAGCTGCATGAGGACTTGAAGCCCATCTGGTTAATAAGGTCTTTGCTGCTTCTCCTCCCCAGAAACCTGTATACCCTAGCATTGTCCTGGGCATTTTTTTCCCTAACCTACTCAGGAGCAATGCAGAATGCCCTGAGACCAAGCTTGCCAAACTGTCCTCTTGGGTACACAAGCCAGGCTGGAACAACAGAAACTGGAGCTAGGAGAAGGAAAGAGATGGATCTGGCCAAAGAAGGCCACTGAAGGGCTGTACCCCTTCCATGAAGGTGGAAAAGGAAGGAAGTCGTTGGAGAACAGTGTGGAAAGCCAGAATGTATGCATTGTAAACATGTATCAAAACATTGAATTGTATTCCGTAAATATAGACAATTATTATTTATCAGTAAAAACCAAAAATTTTTAATATAAATGAAAAGAATAGATGCAAAGCAAATACTCTGTGGACAGGAAGCAAAGCCCATGATTTCTGAGACAGTGCCAAAAGAAACCTCTAGAGCAGTGGTGAGTTGAAGGAAGGAGCCCAAGGGGGAGGGACTTCCATGTAAGGGCACTGACGTACGTGGCCAACATGATTCAGAGCAAGAGACAGCATTCACTCCTGCATTGTCAAAAATGACCTGTAAGAACAGGCAAAACTAATCTGTGGTGGAAAAAAATCAGAAGTGTTGTAGGAGGTGGAGACTGGGAACGTGCATGAGGGAATCTGCTGGAGTGATGGTAATGGGCTACACCTTGATAGGGGCTTGGGTTACACAAGTGTATACATTTTTCAAAATTCACTGAATGGTGCACTTAAATGTTTTTGCCTTTGCCTGTGTGCAAAATTCACCCTCCACCTAAAACAGACTAGACATTAAGCCTTGCATTCTAGTTAATAGATGCATAGTGAGGTATGTAGAAATAAAGTAAACTGATATCTGAAGTTTACTTTGGAATGTATCAAAATATAAGATGGATTTATGAATGAACAGAGAGATGGACTGATGGGTGGTAAACAAATACAAGACAAATTAATTTAGTTGATGTTTACTGTAAAATTCAATCTATGTTGGAAAAGTTTTAAAATAAAATATGAGGCAGAGGGTGAGAAATGGCCTATAAAAAATGTTTTATCAGAACCTGAATACCTGCATATACTTGAGTTGAGACAGGCATGTACACAGCACAGGACAAACCTGACTATTTTATGAAAATGCTACAATAATGCTGATCTGAACTCCCAGGAAAATCTCTTCACTAGACGGCCCAATGGGTAGACATTTGTCTTCCAAATTCTGACCATGATGTTTCAAACAGGATGCTCTACATTTTTCATCCACAGTTCTTATACAATAGTACTTTACTAACTGCAAGAATTAAATTCTTGTAACCCTAATGGTATGAAAATCCTGATAATATGAAAATTAAAGAATTTAGAATCTTATTAGGAAAAAAAGGGCCATATAGAGACATGTACACAAATGTTTATAGCCGCTTTATTTGTAAAAGCCAAACCCTAGAAATAACCTGAATGTCAATCAACAGGTGAATGGATAAACAAATTGTTGTATGAATACAATAGACTAGTACCCCACAATAAAAAGGAATGAACTACTGATATATGCAAGTTCATAGAGGAATCTCGAATTAATCTGATTCAGAGAAGCTAGACCAAGAAAAAAAGAATACACATTTGTGTTCCTGTTATAGGCTGAATGTTCATATCTCCCAAAATTTATACATTGAAGCCCTAACCCCCAATGTTATGGTATTTGGAGACAGGGCCTTAAGGAGGTAATTAGGGTTAACTGAGGTTATAAGGGTAGGACCCTCATGATGGGATAAGTGTTCTTACGAAAAGAAACACCAAAGAGCTTGCTTCCTCTCTTCTCCCCATGACCACACAAAGAAGAGGTCATGTGAGCCCACAGTGGGATGGTGGCCACCTACAAGCCAAGAGAAGAGGGCTGAGAATGAAACCTGCCTTTCTGGCACCTTGATCTTAGACTTCCCAGTCTCTAGAGCTGTGAGAAAGAAATTTGCATTGTTTAAGCAGAAAAAAAAGAAAAAGAATTGGGAGACAAAGGTTCCAAGGTTCCAAAAGAACCTTTGAAACAGAAAGAAGAAAAAAATTCTCCAAATATGTTCATATTGAATGAAACTTTGTAAATATCTCAAACATATTTTTTAATATCTCAAATCGATAATTTTTAAATATCTCAAACCGATAATCATTAGTACCACAAATTTAAATATTCACATACCATCTTCTCACTAGACCATGGTTTCTCAACCTTGGCACTAGCGGCACTTAGGGTGAATAATTTTGTGTGTATGGGGTTGTCCTGTGCAATGTAGGGTGCTTGGCAGCATCCCTGGCCTCTACTCACTAGATGCTGTTGGCACCCATCTCACTCATGACAACCAAAACTGTCTCTATGCATTGTCAAATGTCCCCAGGGGCTAAATTACTGCTGGTTGAGAACCCTTTTCCCAGTACTCCTTTCTCCGGTGTTTCCATGAAATGCTTGTTTTACTTTGTCCCAGGTAGTTCACACATCAAGAGGCACTCACCGTGTTTCACCTCCTTCACGGCAGTGCTCAATATCTACCTGATTTTATGCCAAGTTGCTCTGCCTGCTCCTATGTGCTGAAAAGAACATAGCAACCTTCCACCCTCTCCCCCCACCCCCAGCCCCATGGACACAGGGACTCTCTTGGGCTAGTGTTCTCTTTTGGTTGACCTTTACAATTCAGTCACTCTTGGTATTTCCAAGAGAACCCAGGGTTCCTGTTCTGACCTAGGAGGGAATTACAACTCTTTCAGCAGTGCCTGCATCTCCAGCAATTATATGATAGTACAGGAAACTTTTCTCAAATGGGAACTGTGGCCCTTCTGAATATGGCCCTAGCCAGAGATACCTTTTGAGTCTCCTCAGGATGGAAAGAGCCATGACAACTCCCAATCCCCCTCTGAAAGCTTTCTGTCCAGGCTCCTAGTGAGTTGTTATTGCTAACTATGTTTGTTTATAGGAGAACTGAATCTACTCCTAAATCCCATTGCCTCTCTTCTCCAAGGTACAGTACTTTGCTGGGTCAGAGGTTGAGAGGGCTTCAGCTCCAATACTTTGTCATAAACACTGGATAGACATATACAAATTATGGTGGGGTTGAGGGATGAAAAACTGCTTAATGGGTGCAACATACATTATTTAGGTGATGGTTACACTAAAAGCCCACACTTCACACTACACAGTATATCCATGTAACAAAACTCTACTTGTAGCCCTTAAATGTATACAATTAACAAAAATAAATATTCAAATTACCCAGACTCCAGGGACAGGGGAGAGTGACCTGCCACACCCTAGGAGAAGTACCTCTCTTATGCATAGTACTCGTAACATTGTACTGCATCATCTTGACACACACACACACATCCCATTTGACTGTAGCTGTGTGACTGCTGGTATGTATGCTGTTCACCTTTGATTTTTCCAGTCCTGGTCACAGTACCTGGACCAGAGTAGGTGCTCAGAAAGTACTGAATTAATAGAAATGAGAAGAAGCATAACCGCAGGAATATCTGAATTTTGCAATCCCTGCTTTCCTGTGTGGAGAATCAGGCAGAGGAAAATAAACGTGCAAAATACTTGGTTCAGGCAGCAGACTCAAACCTAACTGGTTTCTTCTCCTGGATGAGAAAATGTAAAAAATATTTACGTGACTCAGACATTTGTTTTCTGATCCTATTTTTGTTTTGTTTTACCACAGATCATTGAAAGTCAAGATGACTGGCCTATCTGCACATAGGCTTCAAGGCCTCTCTGAATCCCCAGACAGCTCTAGCACCCCAGGTAGACCCCAACATCCCATGATATTCTGGGTCAACATCCTATGATATTCTACTTTGCATACTCATCCACCCTTTCCACCTGCCAAGGTTCAGTTTCCACCAAAACACAATTGCAAAACTTGAGAATGTTGTGGGTTCAGACAGTCTGGAACTGAGGAAGGATTTTGTTTATTATATCCTCATTCCTGCCAGAGTCAGCCAATAAGACTTCCAATTATCATCCAATACACTGATGATAAGTCAGCAGATCGACAGTGGGTTCCAGAGAAATGCCTGCAGTTGGGTCCACACTGGCTGTAACTTCTGCGTAACTTAATTCTAAACCTGATTTAAGCTACATTTCCTTTGAAATATGAACAAAAGAAGATTCAGACACTCATACTGTCAATGAGAGTAAAATTGGTAGAGCAATTTTGGGGAATAATTGTACCACAGCTGTTAGAATTTCAAATGATCTTATTATATAACCTAGTAATTCTATTTCTCCCCTGGAAAACATGCAAGGGAATAAGATCATAATAAAGGTAAGAAAGCATGTAGAAGGTGGGTTACTGTGATGTTTATAGTACTGAAAAATTGGAAACAAACTAAGTGCCCATCAACTGGGAATGGTAGAAAAAATTTATATATTCATACTTAGGAATACTTATCTCATGCAGCAGTTGAAATGTTGAAATGAAAGTAACCACTATGTACTAAGATGGCTAGATTTCTAAGGCATATTAAGTTTTTTTTTAAGTACAAATAATACATCCTACTGTAAGCCAATTTGCTTACAACACATAACACACACATGCACACACACACAAAAAAAAAACCTTGAACACTTGTGAAGAGCACAACACCAGACATGTAAATCAAAAGGACGATGTGCAGACAGATACACACTAATCTGTCAACATGTTTAACTTGGGTTTGAGGGCAGAGGAAAAGCAAGGGGGAGAAGAACTGAAGGTATTGGGAGATTATAGTCTTGCTTTGTATAATGATTTTGTGAGGAGAAAATATTCATGTACACCTTGCATAATTAAAATTAAAACTTTCAAAAGGAAAAAAATTTACCTCCTTCTACTTCTGCAAGAGAAGAAAGGCTATTAGATGGAGCTGCTGGGAAACAGCAACTCTTGTAATTTATGAGATGATCTGGGGCAGGACTGTATCTTTATATGGGCAGAGAGACATGGTTTGATTAAGGCCATTGTGCATGCTCCCATTGCAAAAATATCAGTCCTTCACTTCAAGAATTCTTCATTAGGAAGAGATGCCATGTACATAGCATAAAGTTAGACTAGATAACCTTTAGTTTTTCATTCTTAGAATACAGCGTAACCATCCAATACATAACAGCAATAGTCACGATCTAGCAAGCATTAGTATGTGCCCAGTACTGTACAAAGTGCTTTATATGCAGTCTCTTGGTCAGTTGTCACAAGCCTGCAGGTGTGTGTAGTTATCTCTATTCTACAAATGAGAAAAACAAGTTCAGAATAACTAGTGAGCTGAGCTATGAAGCCAAGCCTGTCCCATTTCAAAGTCCACTCTGTTGCTCACTATGCTACATTGTCTGAGAAACTAGGGGACTCTGCCCACTAGAGATGTTTTGGGGGTTTTGTGCTTAACAAAGAGATTGTTGGCCCTTTCTAAAATGCTTCCCAGAGTTCCAACTTCGCTCCGCTGCTTATTGGGTACCATGGGACAGTTTCTTCTTGTCTAATAAAATGAAGTTGCCTCTGTAGAATATTTTCCTGGATATGGCGTTCTTCAAATTCTCTTCAGGAGCTGTGTGATAATGAAATTTCTTTGTCATTTGAAAGAGGTTGATAGAAAAGGAAAATGAGCCCCAGGTGCGGCAGATCTGAATGGTGTAGCAGAGGAAATGCTGTCCCATGAACACAAGCAGCTGGGTGTCTGGATGCATCATAAAATTTTATTGTGAAATGCACAGATGATGAGCCCAGCTGCAAAGCATCAGGAGTGTTGATCATAATCTCCTAAAGCATTCTGGGTGTGCTCCCCTTTGACACTACTTTTGTGGGCTTCACCTAGTTGAGATGAAGATGTCAAATAATTTCAAGGTACAGCCCTGCTGGGAAGCATGCCATGCGCTTTCCTCTCTGAAGGTCATCGTACCATTTGTCATGCTGGACTAGACCCACAGTGGGAAGAAGGAATAAACAGTAAGTATTAACATGAGAAGGTGCCATGACCTGGAGTTTAGTGTATCTTTGCTGGTCACATTCAGCAGTAATCAACCCACCAGGAGGCTATTCTACTGACCATACTTTGCCATTGAATGGAATCATCAAACTCTACGACTACGTGTGTGTGTGTGTGTGTGTGTGTGCTTATGTTTCAGAGACTGAGACAACCTCCAGGTTAAAGATAGTTTTACTCTCTCCTCTCTCTCTCTGTCTACACCCACCCCACACAACTGGGCTCTTATAAGAAGTTCTATCCTTGGTAACAATTCCTCTTTTTTGATAAAGCTTTGCTTTTCCCCTAAAGACCATGACATTCTTAATCAAGGTTCCTCTTCTGAAATACACAACACAGAGCAGAAACAGTAGCTCTGAGTGACTACTTTCTCTCTTTCAAGAAAAGTACCTAATTAGTACTATTAGCAGTATTTAGTACTATTCTCCATGCATAGGAAAGAAATTGCATCATTGCATACAATGTATGCCCTACACGTCAGGGCTTAGTTGTCTCACTGAACCCTAATTGAGAAAGGCTAATGAAGGCCTCAAGATTTGTACAGCTGTAGAATTAGGTCATGAAATCTCACAACAGAAAAGCCTCTGACTACTTTTCCAGTTCAACACCCCCTTCTTTGCCATGAATTCCCAGCATTACCCTGAAAAATAAGCAACCAACTTCTACCTGAACAACTCAGCCATCAAAGACAGCCAACACCATTAAGGAGAGCTCTGGCCGCTAGATGTTTTTCCTCTGAATGTGGTAGAAAGAGGCCAGATGGTGAGAGTCCTTAGAGACTGGGTCAAGACATCTGGACTGCATCTTGTAGGTAGTAGGAACCCATCAGTCCCCCAGCTCTCTGCAAGCCCAGCACAGACCCACGCAAGTTCTCTGATTCTGCCTGATATTATTTCAGGAAGAAGCATTCACAGACCTGCTGAGAAGCTTAGAAAGCCAATGCAGTGCCAGCAGGTAGACACTATCAACAGATAATGCCATTCATCTCACACAGATCTACTTGTCAGGATAGACAGTGCCTTGAGGAATGTTATCACTGACTGCAACCTACCAAGATTTCCTAGTACCTCCTTGGATGTCTTGAAAATACGCCACCATAGTGTCTTATCTTGTTTTCTCACATCAAGCCTGAGCTGAGGTTTCAGGTGCCATGTTGCAGCTAGAAGGGAGATTTATGGTCTTGTTATCAGCTTCAGACAGCAAGAGGCTGTGGTCACATGGGGGAGGAAACAATAGCCCGGCAGGCAAGGTCACAAGCAGGGCTGCCGGTCAGCACCTGGAATCACCTGTGCCTACACAGTCCCCGCTTGGGGGTGGACTGCACTGTGTGTTGGAAATAGAAGTGTCCTGTTGGTCCTGGGAAAACAGCCCCAACCACTCAAGTGTTATGAGTACAATCACTTACCAGCTCACGGGGTTGTCACTTGTGGCTAAATCCACTGTCACATATTTCAAATGTGTTAAATCACTCCAGTAACATATAAAATGGGAAACCTATCAAAGCTGTTTGGCACTAAGGAGGTCATAATAAATGGAGAGGGAATAATAGGACTCCTTTGGGGCTTACTCATGCCTATGTGCAAACCATAGAAGGGACATCGTGTTGACTTGTCCAATCACATGACAGACCGTATGCCACCCACCCTCCAAGGACAAAAATAAGATTGTACAAGACAACTTCTATTTGTCAGACATGGGGAGGAGGGAGTAAAAATATATATTATTTTAGTAACCACAAATTTTCTCCATCTCAGTCAACCACTGACCATTGTGTGACCTCCTCCATCTTATTTCTAATAAATACTCTGCAACTAAATATAGTATATCTATCTTTCCTATAAGTGTTTTAGAGTACATATCCTCCTTGTGTCGTTATCTGCCTTGTATAATAAGCTCCTAAAAGTCAGCCCCCATGTATGACATTTAATTAGTATCATACAAAATATAGTACCAAGAACAAAATGAATAATGCCCTCACTTCTCCATCCCTAACTCTGTCCTTATGTTGCTGTAGTATGAACACACAGACCCTGCCACCTTCCCCATTGATGCTATGAGTAGGAAACACTGGGAGAGAGTCTCTCCTATTCTTCTCTCTCACCCATAGCTCTCTCCCAGCCTTCTGGCATAGACAAAAAGGGTGAGAGCACACTTCAGTTGACTTTAAAGAAATCCCAACCCTAGGCAACAGGGAAAACTGTCTACTTATTATTGCCCTCTGATCAGGCTGCCAGCAGAGAAATTAGATTTGCCAAAATACTTTTTTTTTTTTTTTTTCCCATTAGGCTCTAGGGTAAAGTCACCACTTATTCCCGCTGGTTTGCCACACAGTTATCCCCGTCTGCTGAGTCAGGACCCGGGCTGAACTTGAGCTGGCAACCCTGAAGGAAATGGCTCCAGTATGCCCAGGAGCAGCTGTCTATTTCAGAGCCCTGCTCAAAGCACAGGCTCTCCAGAGACTCTTCTCTGGTTTTTCCTGAGTAATTGAGCAGGGACTGGACTCCAACTAACAAGTATTTAGCGAGTGCCTATTACATGGAGAGCATGACGTGAAGGAGCCATGTCAGTGTGCTTAATTCAGTAAAGATTTACTGTGGAGCTTTTATTAGTGAGAGGTGAAGTATAATGGCTCAAGAATGAGCTCTGAGCCTTTCTGCCTCGTTCACATCCTGGGTCAACACCCCTTTGGATATTACAAAGTTAAGTGGGTTAATACATCCAAGATGGTTAAAAACTGTGCCTGACCCAAAGTAAACACTCAATACATATTGGTCAGTATTGTGATTACACAGTGGGTTCTTGGCTAGGCCCTGGGGATCAATGGTCAATAAGTTATCCTCCAGCCCACTAGGAAAATGCAATCTATGGAAGAGAAGACTGAAGCAGAGCATTTCAACACAGCAGTTTTTCTCAATCAGTCTGCCATGACACACTGATATATGTCTTGTACTTCAAAGGTACACTGTCCCATTGTGAACAACGGACAGTAGGAATGTCTGCTACACTGAACATAAGTACTCCAACAGCTATGTTCATCAGCTAAATCATTGAGCTGAATAGAGAGACAGTATTGTATAAAGAAGGAAGAGTACCAAGTTTGCACCAAAGAAAAATCACATATTACTAGAAAATGTCATATAAGAAAATGTTACTAGGCCACAAATAGTTCTGTTTAAACAGCAAGAGTACTCAAGAGTACTTTTTGTCTGTTATTGACAGAACACCCAACGAGAAGGGATAAAATATAAGAACATTTATTATCTTCCATAGCAAAATGTCTTGAGGAAGGCAATTCCAATATTGGTTCGGCAGCTCAATTATGTCCTTAAGTGCCTGGTTCATTCCATCTTTTCCATTTTTAAACCTCAACACATTGACTTAGTCCTTAAGTATCTATCTTCATGGATATAGAATGGCTGCCATAGTCCCAGGTAAACATGGTAACGTTTAGCAAAGAATGTGCCATGAGTCTCTTTTTCAGAGTCACATTTCCCTAAAGTATCATTTGCCAATATTGAGCCATATGGCCACATCCTAGTTTCAAGGTAGCCTGGGAAAACAAGTGTCTGGCATTTTTAGGAGATGGGAGACGAGTTGCACCAGAAAAGTGTATAATGAAGAATGTCTGCATATTGAGTAAGTAAAGTATCCAGAAATTGTGGATCCTTATTCAAACACTGTTTTTGTTGTACTATAGTAGTAATTGTATAGTAATTATTACTAGCTCATCAAATATGGTTTTAAAACATGCAGTCCCCTCAAGTGCACAGCCAAATATTCCAGTATTCCGAAGTGTACCACATACACAGAAAGACTGAGCACTAGCTCGACACTGTAGTAAATGTTACTCATGCAAACAAAATGCTGTCAAGGCAACTGAAGAATCAGCTAGGAGATCATCTATATTCATATACTCATTCATTTAATAATTAATTTTTGAATATCTGCTGTATATATTACATCATTTTACATTAGTGAATAAGACAAGGTCCCTGCCCTTATAGAATTTAAATGTTGTGGATGTGACCACATGGCTTTCAGTTCCCAAGACCCAGTGAGTTTTATTCATCCTATGCTCTGTGTCGCCTCTGCCAGTACCTGTGTTGTTAGACTCTGCAACTTGGCAATTATCTCTACTGTATGTAAATATTCTTATACTATACTTATAAAAGTGGATCTTGTTTCCACAAGGTCCAAAAACATTGGAGAATTTAAAAAAACAGGACTTTCAATTATTTCATGCACTCTTAAAATGGTGAATAATGTACAGGTCATTCAGCTTATTTACAGTGGCAATGTGTCAGGGTAGAAAAAGTAGACTGGTGCACTCATTCCAGTTTTGTTACTCACTAGTCACATAGTCTTGGACAAGTCATTTTCTGAGCCTCAGTTTTGTCATCTAAAAATGGTCATGACAGCAAAATAAATATCAGCAGAGTAAACAAACAATCCACAGAATGGGAAAAATATTTGAAAACTATGCATCTGACAAAGGACTAGCATATGGAATCTATAAGGAACTCAAACAATTCACCAATAAAAAACAAATAATCCCACTAAAAAGTTGGCAAAAAACATGAATAGATATTTCTCAAAAGAAGATATACGAGTGACCAAAAACATATGAAAAAATGCTCACATCACTAATCATCAGGGAAATGCAAATTAAAACCACAATGAGAAACCACATTACTCCTAATGACCAATGGTCATTAGTAAAAAGTCAAAAAACAATAGATGTTGGCATGGATATGGGGAAAAGAGAAAGTTTGTACACTGCTGGTGGGAATGCAAATTACTACAGTCTATGGAAAACAGTATGAAAATTCCTTAAAGAACTGAAAAGCAGATCTACCATTTGATCCAGCAATCCCACTACTGTGTATCTACCCAAAGGAAAAGAAGGCATTTTACAAAAAAGACACATGCACACTCATGTTTACAGCAGCACAATTCACAATTGCAAAGGTATGGAACCAACCTAAGTGCCTATCTACTAATGAATGGATAAAGAAAATGTGGTATATATACATCATGGAATGCTACTCAGCCATTAAAAGGAACGAAATATCTTTTGCAGCAACTTGGATGGAGCTGGAGGCCATTATTCTAAGTGAAGTAATCCAGGAGTGGAAAACCAAAAACCTCTTGCTCTCACTTATAAGTGGGATCTAAGCTATGAATACACAAAGGCATACAGTGATATGATGAACTTTAGAGAATCAGAAGTGGAAAGATGGGTTGGGGCTAGGAATAAAAAAACTATACATTAGGTACAATGAACACTAAGGTGAATGGTGCACTAAAGTCTCAGAATTCACCACTATATAATTCATCCCTGTAACCAAAATCCACTTGTACCCCCAAAAACTATTAAAATAAAGCATTTTTGGAAGAATTCAAAATAAAAAAATAAAATAGGCATGATGGTAGTGCCTACATTGCTATCTAACACTGTGATAACTATGCTAAATCTTGTTACAAAGCTTAGACAAAAGCTGTGTACAATAGCTGGCCTGCTGTAGACACTCGGTAAATGAGAAGCTAGTAGTAGTCGTCACTGTTCTTTAACCTAGTCTCATTTGCCATTTGTCAAATAAAGCGAACCTTCAGCAGCAGGTGGCCAGGGAAGCCAATTAATGCCTGCAGATGGCACGATGATCTGCTAATTGCTTAAGGCTTCCAAAGTCTAAATTGGTGTGGTAGCTCAGCTGCCAAGGACATCGAGTCTTCCCCTCTCCCTCCCCCTCCCTAAGCCCTGCTCCTGAGAATTCCGATGAAAACTCTGGTTCTCTGGAGACAGGTCAGCAATTTGCACTGTTAAAAATAAGCCATTTGGACCCTGACCTGACATATATGTGGAAACAGATGACATCCAGTGCCATCTTGAATTTCTTTATGTCCACTGCCATTAAAAAAATAAAATAAAATTTTAAAACTTTTGGGGATGTTGGCATTTTCTCTTGATTCGGATCTTCAACTATCACCCAAATTCCCTGACCAAGCATAAGGTGAACAAAGGTCCTGAGAAGATGCAAGGATCCTCAAGAAAATGCCAAGCTCAATTATTTATTCAAATTGCAGAGCATGGTGTATACTTGCTGCTGTTAATAAATTGTTTTTTAAACTGAACATTTCCAAATATATAAATATACACTTTTTTTTTAACCTAATAAATAATCAACTCGGTCTCCCAGCAACTCAAAAAACCATCTGCTTTTTGAGCTCTGTCTTCACAGATGTCCTTCCTGAGTTTTAAACCACGACCTCGGCCTGGGCTTCCTGCTAGGAAGGATGGGTATTTTGCCACTTGTCAGGGAAGAGCCTCCACACATATTTTTTTATTGCCAGTCTAAAAACGTGGCACGTTACCCATACATCAAAGCATCCATATGTCTCTGGCATATTCTCTCCTATGTGCTTACTATAGGGGGGTTGATATAACTGAAAGTAGTGGAGAAATGGACTATGGAGGGAGGGGAAACAGATGGAGAGAAACAATTCTCCTTCACAGGCTAAAAGGGCATGTGTCTACAGTGCTGTGTCTTCTGAACTGAGAAAAGTAAGAGAAAGAATTTGGGGAAAGGCCAAACAAAGTGCAGCCCAGTGTGGTCCATTGTCATTCAAGCTGTTGTCATTCAAGGCCAGCATTGATAGGAAGAAGGGTCTTCAAAATTGATGATTTCATGTCAAACTTCAAAAGCAAACTGCAGCTTTGCTGCTTTTGTCCTAGTCAGCTCAGATTGCCATAACAAAATGCCACAGATTGCATGGCTTAAGAAACAGAAATGTATTTCTCACAGTCCTGAAGGCTGGGGCATCCAAGATCCAGGTGCCAGCTGATTCAGTTCCTGGTGATGGCCCACTTCCTGGCTTGCAGTGTACTCATATGCCAGGGAGAGAGATGGGTAGAGACAGGGAGAGCACAGCTCTCCAGTATCTCTTTTTATAAGGACATTACTCCTATCAGATTGGGCCCTTATGACCTCTCTCAGCCTTAATTACTTTCTTAAAGACTCTTTGTCCAAATATAGTCACAATAGGGTTTAAAGCTTCAACTAGGAGTTCAGGGGAGAAACAACTCAATCCACAGCACTGGTTACGAGCTCACTCTATCTGAAGCCCCTTTCCATGCCCTGGATAGAGTCATCCTTAGCATGTTTTGCATACCACAAGACATAGTGACCTGGGGTCTGTGGCTCACTAGAAGTCCTAAACTCAAGTTTTCACCTCCTCTGTGGTCACAGGCTTTGTAAGAGTTATTTATCAATATTCAGATTTATTATTTAAAAGGAATTGTCACTTTATCAACTGATTTCTCTGATAACATGTTTTACAAATTAAGAGAGGTAGGAATATTTGAGTGGGAAGAGTTTGAAATATCTGCCCATCAGAGAGTTATTAGAAATGAACATAAGGAGGAATTAAAATAGTAATGCAGGACAAAGATGAACTTTGAGTTGTATCCTACTTTTTGGGAATCCCTCCATTACTAAAGCAAACCCAACCTGCTCTTCATCAGTGATGTTATTCTTAGAGTTATTTTGTACAGCTCAATTTTTGTTTTTTCATTTAAAGAAAACTAGTGCTCCAAAGCCATGGAGAGGAAAAGGCTAGGATTACATCTGCCTCTAAAAGTCCACATATATCCTATTCAATTCAGCCAATATTTTCTAAGCAGCTACAACAGGCCAGAGATCATTCTAGGTACTGACAAAGCCGAGGCTTAGGGAGTTGATCATTTGCCACACTAAAAGGTTTTTCCTTCTCTCTAACCTAAACCCTGTGAGTCTTGAGGTTGTGCTTGGAAGCCGCACAGAACCAGACTAGTGCATCAAAATGACCATTACCCATCCTGAAACTGCAACTGCCTTGTATCCAGCACCATGGCATTCTCCACCTCCAACCCATCAATGCCACATAGAAGACTTTAGGGTTTATTTATTAGCTAGGGCAGTTTTTCACTGAGCCATCTACACTCAAGATTGTTGACCATGGAACCATACTTACAAGCCGGTTATCTGGAGCAGGAATAAGGCAAAGCTTACATGCCCGTAGACGAGTCAATCAGGGAAATGATAGCAATGATGTCTCTAAGGAGCCCACCAGGTTCTCCACAATTCCTAGGTCACTCACTTCATTTTCCTTCTCTTTCTCTCCCTGCTTCCTCATCCCCTATATTCTATTTTGCTTCTCACTTAACTATGCCTTAGAGGATTTGTGTGTCCCTCTCAGAGATTCAAAAAGCACACCAATGAGAAATTCTTCAATAAAGAAACTTATCTATTCCACTATTTCCAAATGCATTTCTCTCCTGAGGCCATGCATAGCCCTATGGGTAGTTTCTAAAGGTTGCTTACTTGTTTCCAAGAATTCAAGCTAGGTCACTAAACTGGCCTAATTATAGCTCTAAAGAAAACAGTGTTTGCCTTCAATTCCCTCTTATCTCTTCCTGGGTACTGCTCCTCACTTTTGGCATCCACCATGCATCAACTCTACCCACATTCTACCCCTGGCTACCTTAGACTCTGGATAAAGAGGACCACCAGGCCCTGTGCTTTCTACCCAAAACCTGATGCTGTAGGACAGAATTTCCAACTGTGAGCTCTAAGGATTACTTATCTTCAAAAAATTATTAAAGAAAAAAGAGAGTTCGTAGTTAAGTAAGTTTGCATATTAGATCCTCTTCCTAGAGAATTTACTCATCACATTCCTTTATTAAAGGCTCTGAGAAGTCCTGTATTAGAAAACTTATTAAACCTTAATTTCCTAAACTGCATTTGACCACAGCCCTCTTTTTAATAATACCTACATCATGGCAAAAAAAAAAAAAAAAAAAAAAAAAAAAAAAAAAAAACTATTCTGCAGATATACATTTTGAGAAACTGCTACAAGAGTTTTCTCTTCTGATCTCCTCCCCATCAAATTTCTCTTATTGTATGTTTCATTCTGTCAGGATAAAGTTAGACAATTGAACTAATCATGACATGCTGAGCTAATAATAATAGCACACATCGATTGTCTGTTTGGTACTAGTTTCTGCCCTCAAAAATATGATGGAATAAAAGGCAGCAACGTCTTCATTTTACAGATGAAGAAACTGAGACTTAAAGAAGGTAAGGAACTGCCTTGAGTCTTACCCAAGCAGTAGGCATTCCATTGGGATTTAAGACCCCGATCTTCCAATGACTGTTTTAATACTAGCCATGCTGTAAATAAGGGGTTAATATACTCCCCTCCCCAGAACTGTTTACATTTTAAAGTCAAAGAGAAAAAATACTTTAATACCAGAAGAATGAAATGAATCCCCACTAATGGGAATCAGGGAAGACTTTCAAAAAGCTAGGGAGAGAGAATTTGGGGAAGTCAGTCTTCCTTTATGTCTTTCAGATCGTAGTCCCCTCTCCTCATGAGTGCAAGGGAACTTCCCATCCTCCTCCAAGCTAAGGTTGTAAGGATATGCAAATAGCCACATATCTATATGTAGGCACAGCTATGGAATGGAGCTACATTAAAAATAACTTTGGATATGCTGATTTGTGGAGCCATATGCATTGCCGTCTATTAATAGCTCAGTTTGTGGTTTTATTTCAGTGGGTTTAAACGGAAACCTACTGTCCAACATAAATAAAATTTTTCTAATAAAAAACGTAGGTCTGTGTAATGGTGGCTGTATAATGCCCAACGGAAGATGCCATTGGAATATGGTGCTCTCAAAACCAAGTGATTTACTGTACTAGATATTTTCCAAAAATAATAATCCTGAGAAATCAGTACCCATTTTAGGTATATATTTGCTCCCAAATGGACGGCGAATTCACCCAAGTCCCAAAATCAGAATTTGAGATGAACTTCAGTTGAAGAGATTTTCCTGGGCAGCATCCCTTTTAATGTATTGTCTGTAATGATAACTTAGTCTGCAGTGAAGCAGCAATGGAATCTCATTAGGCTCCAATCTTGTTCTGTTTGTACTTCTCCATCACCTTTATTTGTTTAAGAGGCCTGACAAGGCAAACGCTCCTGATGTGATGTTTACATTGCAGCTTTCACTGGAGCTTATTAAACTCATCGTTACTTCATATAAGCTGCAGATAGGTGGCTAGGGCCAGTTACTGTTGACAGTAAGTAACAGACACCCTGCCACAAGGTAACATGTTTATATACTCCATTGGATGCCTGGTGGATTTTGTCCCTGTAAAACTATCACAGATAATGAAACTACTATCAGATAAGTGACTATAATAAATGACCACAATTAGGTATCTGGCTGATGAGAACAGTTGGTGGTCTCTCCAGACTGACTTGGACAAATCCCAGGCTAAGTTCACATGAAAAAAAAAGAAATCAAAAATCAAATTTAAATGAGATTGATTCAGTAGAACATTATTTGATTTCAAAAGGAGCAAGAGTTAAAAGAAATTGAGTTTTCATCTTTCTTCCCAACTTTTTTCTTTACTCTTCTTATCTTAAAAGTAAATGAATAAACAAATAAAATTCTAAAACCAGATTCTTATAAAATTCAAAAGCACATAGTATGCCTCCTCCACAAATGTGCCCATGAAATCTAGAGTTGCAGAAAACACCTCAGCACATCTAAGGTTGGGGAAGCTTCTTTAAAAGGAAAGGTTTGTGTTGGGCTGTTACTGTACCCAGAAGAAAAACAGGAGAGACTAAATCACTTAGGGGTCTTGGTGTGGACTTTAATATGGCTGGATAGTCTAGTATCCATTTGGCAGCTTGCAAAGCAGAACTGTAATCACTTCTTTAAAGGGTTTTTGTTTACACCAAGCAGGCTCTCATTACATGATGGTGAAATAATAGCACAGAATTTAAGTGCTCTGATGAAAAGGTCTTTAAAAGACATCTATTTTTTTTTGTAAGGAATAGTCATTTCCAGGATGACTTATAGATTTACAGTAAGTTTTTTATATATGTGTATAACTTAAGAATGTGCCAAAAGAAGGCTTGTAGGCCCCTTTTAGAGACCTTAAAAGATGATACTAGCCATGTGAAAAATGACTGGCAGGCAAACATGCCTTGCAAAGCACTGTGAAATTATTTGTCATCGGTGACAGCTATTTTGTTTATGTCATGTCACACTTGCCTGCCCTAGATACCTCCCCACTCCTCTTGCTTACCGTTCTCTCCTCATTTCCCTCCCCCTCCCCATCCCAATGCTCCTACCATCCTCTCAGCCTCTTTTGAATCACAGCTACAGTTACAAAATTTGGCTAGAGGGAAAGTGCTTTTATGTAAAGGTATGTTTACTCTGGGGGTTTCCATTTTCATTTGATTTAATATTTCCTAATAATAGTTTTAGGGGAAATTACCCTGGATGGTGGATTGATCCCCCCTAGAAATAAACACTTTGGGAGTCGGGGTGGGGCAGGGAGGGGGTGATTGATGGGGCTTTTGTATATCCCTGTTGCCCGAAGACCTCATAAACTCAGGAAAGCTGCCCAGGCATCAGTCTGTTTACCTTTTCACGACTTTAAAGGTGATTTATTTGACCTTTGAAAACTGGGATCATACTTCTTGCTGAAAACAGTGCACATTTCAACATAAATAGTGACTGTCAAGATGGTGAAGTTTCCAGTTTGAGGTCTTTTATGACTTTTTTTCCCCTGTTCTAATCAGAATTGGGAGTGTCTTCTGGATTCTTAGTACAAACATATTTGAGGGACATTGTCTAAATATAATGAGATAAGTGTGTGTTTATGTGCCATTTGTACGTATAGTTTCCATAACGATTTTTAAAACTATTTGTAAATGCCCTGGATATTGGGTCAAGAAGAAGTAGCACAAGTAGAGAAATAGCTTGAGATTTGAGCTAGGATCTGAGTCTCTCCCTTACCATCTGGTTCACCCTAATTATATAATTTAGCATCTTACAAGTGAGAACTCTGGAGCCACACCCCCTGCATTGGATTCCCAGCTCTGCCCTTTACTTACCATATAATCTTGGGCAAGACACTTACCCTTTCTGTGCCTTGATGTCCTTATCTATAAAATGGAATCAAAATAGTACCTATACCTCACAAATTTGATGGGAAGATTAAATAGGTTGAAATGTAGATTGTTTCAACTAATGCTTGACATTTAGAAACAATAAAATTATTATGTAAAGGGGGTAAAAGAATCATACATACAACAAATAAGTAATGTTGGAACTAACATAAGACAATGCATATTAACCACTTTGTACAAGGCAACCTGCTATTCAAATGCTACTAAACCCCTGAACTAAAGACAGCTCCTCAAAATCTCCATGTATCCCACTAGTACTGGATGCTGTGACTAGATAGGATTTCACAACTTTTTTAACCGAACTGTGAAGCAATATGGCAGGTCTTCCTATCTTCACTTAACATATGAAGACACTAAAGGTCAAAAATAAAACAAAGTTACTTACTCAGCGTCACGTAGCTCCTCAGAATATAGTATTAAGAACATAGTGCCCCAGAATACAGTATTAGGAACATTCTAATTAAAGTTCTATAGCATAATATTATTTATTTGTTGATGAGTAAGGGATAAAGTAATAGCTAATTGTTCTTCAGTTTTGTAACTAAAGGCTGCTTCCCTGCAAGAACAAGTTTTCCCTTCAGAGAGATTCAACCAGCAGAGGAAATGGTTCTCAGAACAGAGAGCATGTCATTAGCCAAGGTCAGTGCTTCCCTGAGATTTAACAATCAAGAGAGGAAATGAGGAAAAGCATTCAACTGCACAAACTGAATTAAGAGAATTGCTTTACCAACTGGTTTTACTTAGGGACATCAGAAAGGATATTTGGTATCAATAAGATTTCTATTTTAAAACGTTTTACGTCTTTTTAGAACTCCATCCATCAAGAGAAGAATGGACAACTGCAAAGCAAATCCATTCTGTTAAAATAGAAGTGGCTTTATTTCCACTGATGAGTTTGCAAGCTTTCCCAACAACTGGTAAGAAGGAGAGGGTGGGGATAGGTGAGTGTCTGGGGGACACTGACATTGGGATCACCGCACATTTTGCAAGCCCAGTTAGGAGCTTGTGGTATGGCGATTCTTTGGAAAACTCCTGGGAGTCTCACAGGTGCTAGGTGGGGACTCAGGATTCAATGAATTGGTAGGATCAAGAAAGCCACATTAGAGAGAGGAAGCCTTCTAGGGAATCAGAAGACAAGACCCTGGAAGAGGTGAAACCATGCTTTCCCAGTCACTGGGATAGGTAGTAGCAATGAGCGGCTGTTCCCTAGAAACCAGTTAGCGGTCATCCTTTCTGGAAATCTACCTACCTGCCTCCAATTCCCCTAGAGCCTTGTTGTTAGAAACTGCTTATAGTCTATACCCTTCCTATGGACACAATATCCCAGCCTCTCCTGCACCTCTCAGAGGTATCAATATTCATGGGTACTGCAACAAGGTGCCCATCCTTGACCCTGCACATGCCTAGCTCAAAATCCCGTGAACTGAGAAGGACTCTGGGGTTGCCCACCAGCCTCTATGATGACAGCGCATAATTTATTAGCCCCTGCATTTCTCTTCAGGATGTGACAATTGCATATGTTCTAAGGGGACAGCTGAAGGCCCATTAATCTTCACCCTGCTGGGGAAGAGACTGATGGTAATTTAATTTAACTGGATGGGTAAGGTAGATATAAGAGACCACAAGGTAAAAATGACAAGATTATTAACTGCACCCAGGGCCGTCTGTTTACCAAGCTGCCTCAGTAAATGGAAGCGGGTTGGTTAAACGTGAACCAAGGTTCAAGCAAGGTTTACAGAGGGGAGTTTCTGGCAGATGTGGGTAATGGCAGGGCTCCACATTTCCAGGGAGAAAGCAAAGGACTTTTGTGGTTAGAAGAGGAACTTGGGCTTCAACAAGCTTAGCAAGCAGGCTAAAGTTTAAAAGGTCAGGGCAAATTCAGAAATATTTCTCTCCTACACCCACAAAAAGGAAACGGTTGAACTTAATCACCAAGGTCCCCCTTTGAGTCCTCCCTTGACAGACCTCCCATTCCAACTAACTCAATTTTTCCTCCTGTCCAAGTTGTTTTTAAAGGTTGAGCTACAGCGCTTTGCCTGAGGGGAAGCAAGTCTTCTGCCACTACACTCACCAACCTGCAGAAGGACTTGACCAGGCCATCTATCTCTGGGGAACTTTCTATTCAGAAGCCCACACCCAGCAGAGAAAGCATCAAGTAAATGCCTGCGAATTCACCATTCCTCATTGTCAACATCCACCATACACAGACCATTGCCAGCGAGGAAAACTACTTTCCCAATTCCTGATCTGGTTCAGGATTTGTGCACAGAAATGTAATGACCAGCTTCCAGCTCTTTCCAATGTCCCAGTGTTGTGCCTAAACTGACCCTGGTCCCAGCCCCATTGAGGACCTGCCCTTTGCCCCACTTCCATGCCCAAATTCACCATGCCAAACTACAGATCAGCAGGATGACATAGGTTGTCCCATAAGGGACAGTGTTTACATTAAGACGCTAGCAGGAATAAGTATTTAACACCTTAGGATTTACAAAGCACCATCTAAAATGATTCTTATTTAGGCCTGTATCTGGGCAAAGTTATTAATTTCTCCAGTTCACAGGTGAGAAAACTGAGACTCAGAGGGTTTAGGTGTACTAAGGCAGCAGGAAGCACAACAGATATTAGAATCCCTCTGTAAGTACTGATTTTACTTTTTTGTGGATAGAGAGAGAGATTTGTATATGTGTATATCTCTCTGTGGCAGACACTATTACTTGCCTCTTCAAAAGTCATTAGCCTCCTTAGTCACAGAACCAGAATTTTATTTAGTAGGGCCAGAGATGCATTGGTGTCTGGAAGTGGACCCAACTTCTGGTCTAAGAATGGGCATATGACCCATTTCTGATCTATGAGATGAGAGAGGAAGTCGGCTAGAGGGTTTCTGGAAAGATTTTCCTCTATGATAAGAGGGAAGCACCATGAGGGGAAACTTTCCTGCCACACATTGCTCATTGTCCCGTGCTTTCCATCATGGATTAATGAGGGTGTAATGACCAGAGCAGCAGCAACTTTTTTGCAATAAAGAGAAAGAAGACCAAAAACATCCAAGAGACGACAAGCCAGAGCCCTGTGATCTTTAAGCTGATAAGCTAGCGTCAGCGACTGCATTCCACCACACTTCTAGTTGAAGCCATTTTTAGTTGAGCATTTTGTTTACTGGAAGTAAAAGCCCTCCGAGATAATATGCTTCCCACCAGTTGATGAGAAACTCAAGGACAGAGACGATATTTTATTTACGTTTCAGACCCCTCTGGAATTTAGTGCAGAAGTAGTCACTAAATATATGTTTGCTAGAATAAGGACAACAAGGAACTAAATAGTGTACTTCTAACAGATAAACCTTATTGTGATGAACTTGTCTGAACCAGTGAAGTAGAATTTTGGGTCTTTGCTGAGATTTCAGTTGGTTCTGTGTTAACATTGTTATTACTGATACCATTACTCTTCCTTCCTTCCTAGAACTGTTCTCACTATTTCCATACATCCCAGCAACTAAAAATATGTTTTTTATAACATTGGAAAAGTAATGTGCTTCTGCAATGAAGATTTTTTTCTCATTTAAAAATAGAATCACTTAAAGATGACATTCAAAATCAGTAAAAGAAAGATAAATTATTCAATAAGTGATGAAATAATCTAATAACTACCTGAAAAAATCCAATAAGATTCAATACTATACACCAAAATAAATTCCAGATAAATGGCAGTTCATTATATTATAAGGCAAATTATTACTGGACTCCATTTAAAAATCTGAAGAACCTATTAATAAATATTTATATAATGTCAGCTTTGGAAGAACTTTGTATAGCAGAAATCATAAAGAAAAAATTGAAATAATGACTACATAAAAAGTTACATTTTCTGAATATTAAAAAACATCATAAGCAAAATTAAAGGAGAAACAACACTGGAAAAAGTATTAGCATATGAAGAGTTAATGTCTTAATTTATATAGGAATCTTACAAGAAATCAGAAGAGAAACAACACCCCAATCACAAATGTGCGGAAGACATTAGCTCAAAACTGATTCAAATAAAATAAAAATACCAATAATTAATACACATATGAAAATATAGAACCTCACTGGTAACAAAAGACATTCAAATTAAAATGAGATCTCCTTCACCATTTTTGCCTATCATATTGGGAAAGATTTTTTCTCATTATTATATCAAGCATTTGGGAGAGGTTGGAAACATGTGCTATTCATAAGCTCATGCTAGAACCAGAAAACAGAAAATAAAAATTCACAGCAAACAAAATAGCAAAAAGAAAAGACAACCTTTGGGCCATAATATTATTTTACAAATGTACCCTAAGGTAATATTTTTAAGATGAATACAAAGATTTATCTATAAATATACTTACTGCAGCATTATGCTTAAGAAGTTTAAAAGTTTGATAAACTTTTAAATGTTTGTTAAATGATAGCATAGCTATTCAGTGTTGTTACAGAGCAAATATTGCTACAGGGAAAGGCTCCCCACCTCACTGGTAAGTGGAACAAGCAAAACAAGCAAGTCATGAAATAGTACAAGCACCTTCACATGAAAATGGAAGTTGGTAATGAGGTAATGGAAGCACAGAATTTTTTTGGTGGAGCCTATCCTAAGGTTTCTAAAGTTTTCTGTGAATTAAACCTATTATGTTTATAATCAAAATTGTTGTTTTGATAGGTACTAGAGGCAGGGAAGGGTAAGGTAGATAGGAGGATAAAAAGAAGTATGGGTATGAACACACAGTTAGATAAAAGGTATAGGATCTATTGTTTGACAGCAGAGTAGAGTGACTACAGTGAATAACAATGCTTTGTATATTTCAAAATAGAACAGAGTACTTGAATTGTTCTCAACATATAGAAATGGTAAATACTCAAATTGAGGGACACCTCAAAATACTCTGACTTCATCATTACACATTCTATGTATGTAACACAATATCACATGTACCCCATAAATATGTAAAATATTGTATATCAATAAAAATGGTTATTTTTATGCAAGAAAAAATGATCACAACCTCTCTTATTTGAATATCGCTAGCCAAGAAATGTGCTGCTCCCAATAATATTTCAAGTCATAGCACATTACTTCCTAGTCGCTTTACAAAATTGACCTAACAAAGATAGAGTGCTAATAAAAAGAAGTCGTACTGTATTAATAATAAGCTTTCTTGAACAAATACCGTTAATAAAACTGACAAAATGTCCATCTCCATAATGGCTTACACAGACACTATTTTGTGTAACCCTACAAGAGCCCTCTAAGGGGGAAAATGAGCAAACTGAGGCTCAAGGTATCTAAGTGACTTGTCCAAGGGAAGAAATAATAACTGCCACGCCAGAGGACCAATGGCTTCACTGCATAGTTTGGCCTTCATGCAAGATTATAGATGAAGGAAGAATGGACCTGAGTGAATCCCATCAACTTCATGGTTTTCAAGTACTATGGCCCCAGGAACTGGAGGCCTGAGAGCCCATTCCAGTCTCTGCATAGCCCCCAGCTCCCGGCATTGCATATGCCCCTGAAGGGGCCTCCTGGATTCTCTTTCTGCCTCTGTTCCCCAGCTATAGGAAAACAGAGCTCAGACCTGCCCCTTCGTCTTAGAGAAGGGTGGGCCAGCTGAACAGCATCCATAGAGAGCCCAGAATGGGTCAGGGCTGAGCATGGTTAGACACAAAGCCTTCTGTATGAGTCAAGTCAAGCAGGAGGTCATAGCTCAGCCAGAACTGCCAAATTGGTCTCGGTGTTTCATCACCTGAAGCCCTTCTCCTTAACATTATGCCAAGAACCAGCAAGGGAGCCTGAAAATACAGCTCATTTTCAGAATCAAACTCAATAAAGTTTCTTCTCTGACTGATATCTTAGTACAGACTGATCTGTACAGAATATCAGAACCTATGAAGGATATAGTTTTTTTGAGTGTTAGCATCCTATCTTTGTTAGGTGTATGCATCAATTTTGTGAAGTAACTAGGAAGTAATGTGACAGGAAATATTACTGGGAGCAGAATGTTTCTTGGTTGTATTCAAATAAGAGAGGTTGTGATTATTTTTCTTACATAAAAGTAGCTATTTTTATTTTAATAATATTTTACATATTAATGGGGTACATGTGACATTTTGTTACATATGTAGAATTTGTAATGATCAAGTCAGTATTTGAGGCATCCATCACTTTGAGTATCCTTCCTTTTGACAGAAAATAAAGCAAATTCATAATCAGATCTATTTTCGTCCCATCTACTCATATGACATAGAGACCCAGCCTAAGAAGCAGGCCTTAATCAGATCTCCCAGGTGACTTAGAGCCACTCCACACTTTATCCACCTGGTCAGCAGTGCCTTGTATCCTCTGAGGCCCAGTGCCCATGTCGCCTCCCTGAAGCCACCATCATCCTTTCCGCTTCTCCACAAGCCAAGCAGATTTCACTGAGTTCTCACTAGTGTCCCTGAGGGACACAGTCACTACACAACCCCCACGTGTTGTGGCATTCACTGATTGCGCTATGATCAGCTGTCTGCTCATCTCTCTTCTCCACTGTGCTCTGAGCCCTTGGAAAGCAAAAAAACACATCTAATTCCCACAGCACCTGGCACAGAGGCTGGTACATGGTCATTGTGACACTTCATTGAGGAAGTTAACCCCTTTGGTATGTTCAAGAATCCCTGCCAAAAAAAGCCAGAGGATAGGAACTCATAGCCAAATGACAGGGAAGAAATAAGAATTGCAGGCATTCCTGCTGCAAGATAGAGAACATAACTGTAAAGACTGAATGATGAATGAATGCATACATACATACTCTCCCTGGTCTGAGAATGACCAAAAACACAAGGAAGGTATTCACCAGAGAAGTGACACAATTTGATCACAGAAACAAAGTGCCAAAACTGGGGGTGGGGGGGCCTGGGAAGGATATCCAGAAAATTATCTTCAGTTGTGAAACAAATTATATTAGAGGAAGCTTGAATATTTTTATTATTGAGGTACCACATGAACCAACCCCAGAAGAGGCAGTGCCTGGTGGTGCCATGTCTTCATATTTTTGAGTGAGTTAAGTGGTGGCCATACAATAGCCAAATAATCAACCAGATACAGAAGAGGGTTGCAATGCTGTTATTAAAACCTCCATATTTCACAAATGGGGAGCTGAAACCCAGAGGAAAGAAGAGACATACTTCAAGAAATATTCTAAGTTATCTGGGTCTAGAACCCAAGTCTCCCAGCTCTCAACTCACTGGGAGAGGGAATTCCTTCCTCAAAGTGAACAAAAGGCAAATTAGAAATTACAGAAAACTTGGTTGCAGGGAAACATACTTTTGGGATATAAGATGCTTTAAAGGCTTTTCTTCTTCTTCCTCTTCCAAGAAGAACTGTTCATGTCAGTTTTTCTGCCCACCTACAAATACCTGGATTATCATAATTCAAGAATTAGTGAAGAAGATACCAAATTATGCCCGAGGTGTTGTTAGAACAGTTGCTCTGCAATGGTGATTGACTCCATTATTGTTTGTATAACCTCATAGAAAAGACATACATGTCTTCATCTTAAAACCAAAGCTGGAGGACCCAGACCCAATACCAATTCCAACTTCACCATGAAGGATGGTGAGTTTGGGGAAGTTACTTTACTTCCCCCCACCAAGCCTAGTTTCCTTAACTTTAAAATGAAAATTTGCTTCATATAGACTAATTCTGAAGATTAAATCAACCATTGTGCAGAGGCCTGGCACATGAAAGGTACTTGATTAAAAATTAGCTCACGCCTTCCATTTTCCTCCTCTGCAAATTATTCAGAATGTACAATCAAAGCATGAGGAAACTACCACCACCTGGTGTACGGGTCTCCAAACTGCATAAGCAGCAGCAGAGGTGAAAATACAACTTACACTGAGGAAACTGCAAAATGAAACTTCACAAATGACTGAATGCATCATACACAAAATACATCAGTTATTCTGGGATAGAGGCCATTGGCCATTCCAGGATGATGGGTAGAATTAACCAGGACAACCTTCCTGGAAGAGGTACACCTTATTTTGAAACGTAAGTGGAGGAAAAAGGATGTGGACTGATTGGAAAGAAGGAAGAACAATTTTCTGCACAGTTGGAAAAAAATCTTGGAAGCAAAAGAGGAATGTCCTGGTGGCAAATAATGTCAACTGGAACATTTAGCCCAGCCATGCCTGTTAAGACTTTAGGCTCTTTGATCACAGAAGAACAAGGAGGGAGAACTGGGTATAAGTCACTCCCACTAGGAGGCTGCAACAGCCAGCTGGTAGTATTGGAAGCACAACAGCTCTAACTTGTGCATGTCAGCCTCTTGCTCAGGACTTGCTTTAATGGACAGAAGGTGTTGGAGGCAGGTAAGACCATTCTAACAAAGAGAGGTCCCTCCTGTAGAGCCCCAGAAAGGGTGGAAGTGCGTTTCTCCTCAGACATATGGGTAACGGGCAGAGCCCACTGAAGACAGCAGTCCTGTCTGACCCATCTTGGTGATCCTGACAATACCTAACTCAGAGCTCAGTACCTGGAAGAAGCTCCATACATGGCTAAGTTGATTTTCCCACCTGGTAGGGATCAGAGATTGTATTATGCAGCAAAGTTTCTAACCCAGCTCTCTATTCCGCATCCTTACTCTACATTCTGGGATGTGCCATGCCCTCTCTTTCTTCCAGATCTTTAAAGATGTTTCTCTTTGTGCCTGAAAAATATTCTAAAGGTCCCAGTTGAGACATGGCATCTTCCAAAAAGTCTTCTCTGACTTCCTGCAGCATTCAGTAATTCTCTTACAATCCTAGTATGTATTACCACGTCGTATTACGATTTGTTGTCCTCTTATCTGTATCTAGGTTTGACGCTAAGTTCCATGAAAGCAGAAACAATGATTCTTTTGTTGGTTGCTATTTCCCAAGAACCTAGCATAGTTCCTGGCACATTAGAGGTCCATAACGATTTAAGTTGAAAGTAGCAGGATGTCCAAAAAACCCTAGTCTGTGTAGCCTACAAATGAAGGAACTCAGGAGGGAAGGTAGCTTCCCTAGAAGTGCCCACCTCAGCTCCCTGAAGCTTGCCTCTGATACTTCTTTGGTCCAGAGCAGTGCTGTCGTTGAGTCTAGCACCATCTTGGCAGGGCCGACTTTGGTCACAATATCCCCACCTGCTGTAGGGTTATGAGGGTCCAAGTTACCCGACACCTTACACCACACTCTGAGCATGCTTCCATATGTTGAACAGCCTGGGTAACTGAACTGGGTATGGTGCCTCAAACACAAGGCTGACCAAGATAAATAAGGCCATGCACAATTGTTTACTAGGGAGAGCTCACCCTGATTCTCTAACTCCAACAAAAAGAAGAGAAAACCATGAAAGAATGAGGTAGGAAGGATTAACCCTCACAGGACCCAGAGTCCAGAGCCCTAGACAGTCACAATGGGCACTTCCACATGTTCCAGGTGACATCAGGTTAAAAGAGGCATCCAGGATAGCCCCAGAGTGGGAAAGAAGTCACCCGAGCAGCTTTTGGAGGAAAGGAAAGGATTAAAGCAGGGAGAGATGAGTACCCCACAATGGAGGGCCTGACAGCACCAGCCAACTCTTTGTATATGGCCCCAGGCATTTCTAGCACCAGTAGCCTGCCAGAGTAACTACCTCCTCCCTCACAGCAGCTTCTTCTTCCTCCTCCTATCAGCAACATGAAGAAAAGAAATCTATCTCCCCAAAGCTAGAGGATGCACAATGGTGCCTTCCAGAGGGGAGAGTCTATTCTGAGGTGCATGAGAGACATCACAGGCATGTGGCAACTCCCAGTAGCAGCCTTCAAAATCAGCCTTGCTTCTGTAGTAATATTTTTCCCTCCTCCTTAAATTCAGCCTAATTATTTAATAATATGAACTTACCCATCATGCGTTTCTCCACAGGACTTACCCCTCCCTGCAGCTAAGCATGACCTAGGTGGCCCATTTCTCCCAGGAAACTGCCAACACTGCTAGATCACTTGTATTTTGCAAGCACTGACGGTATTAGGCATCTCTGCTAGTTACTACACCCAGGCATCTATACATGGTGGTAGAACTGTTGCAATAAGTGGATTTGGCAAGAGCTGGCTGCTATAACAGAGTCTGGTCCTTTTGAGTTCTTCACCCCTATACTCCCACCCCTTATAACAATCCCTCGATTCCAGATTTTGCCTTCAAAAGTGGACCATGGCCTTGGCTGGGTTCTGCTGCATAGACTTCTTATGATATAATTACTCTGGCCCTCTGACCGTGAGTCTAGCCAAGCCTGACCCTCATTCTATTGATTCGCCCTGAGTCATTTGTCAACAGAGTGGCTGATTCCCCTTGTCTAGGTAAGCACGGGAGGCATTTCATCAAGACATTTGACACCTTCCTTTGAAAGGTGAGCGACAGAACATATGAATACCTCTGATTAACATCTAAAGGCAGCCTGGCCCCCCTGATATTGCCCCTCCATGGAGTAGCTCTCAAGTAAATCCACTGTAGGGACCTCTACCATTTCAACTCATTTATCAGCAATTCCATCTGCTTCAATTTGGGGCACTCCATGTGTCTGTGGTTCCATCATGTCTGCCTGGGGTTGCTCCCTCAAGGGTTTCTGGCCTCCATGCAAGGCCTAATCCAGGCTGTCATCTTTCCCTGTGATATAGCTGGGGCAGCTGTTGCTCCTTCCTCGATAGTAGAGGGGTGGTTGCCAGAAAGCCTGAGGGGCCCACCATCTAATTTCCATGCTTGGAGCTAAATATGTGTGTGCAGGATCTTTCCTTGAAACTGTAGGAGGGGACTCGGTCCTACTACCTTTTACACCAAATTGATTTGATGTCTTCTTAAGGAGTGGTGAGCTCATCCCTGCTCCTATTCAACTTCAAAGGCCAACAGTCTCATTAACCTAATTGCCTGACTTTGAGTAACTTACTTAAATTACCAATTAATGGATGGCCATTTCTGTCCAAACAAAACATTTTAAAGCATTCCCACTGAAAAGAAATTGCTTTCAACCATGACAAATGAGTGTCTCCCTGCTGATAATTATAATAACTATAGTAGGTATGCTTCTAAGTCCTGAGAAATTTGGAAAAGAAAGGTACAAGTGGCAAATTTATATAGATTACAAACAGTGGAATCCTTTTCAGTGATGGAATTTTGAAAAGTTTTCATTCAACGAAGCTACACTAAGAATAAAGGCAATTAAATGTCAGGGCTGTAGAGCATTTGTCCTTTGGAGAGGGGGAATCCCTCAGGAAAAAGAATACTGAAAATGTCAGTAGCCCCTGTTGGCTATATTAAAGCTAATAAAATTACTAATGATACATTCCTCGTCAATGAGGGGTCCCTGTTGTGCTGCTTCTGTCTGCTTTAGTCACAGTGAACAAGGCAGGAAGATTGAATTATTGGCTGGATTCATTTTATTGGTTTAAGCTTTAGGGGGAAGGAGTTATATGGGAGATCCTTTTCATGTTTTGCTTTTTTGCTCTCAAGAAGCAGCTGGTTTTGTCTTTAGTTTCAAATGTCTATTTTAAAAAATCAGGGCAATCATTAGAAGGCAGGAATTTGGACATGGACACTTCCCAAAACACCTGATGTCAATCCCAGCCGGGTTTGCCAGGAATGGCCTCTCAAGTCTCAACTGGGAGAGAGATGGGGGAGGAGGAGATAAAGGACTGAATTGATGGCTGCAGGCATGGCTGACAGGTGGCCCTAGGAGAGGAAGGGAGGGAGTACATGTTAGGAAGTGGCAGAGAGGAAGAAAAGCTGTGGACTCAGTGGACCAAAGCTTCAGGGCAGAGACTGGGTCTGCAGCCCTAGGGCTCACTGGCACTACCATGGTCGGATCCCTGTCCCTTGCTGATGCAAGCTCCCTTTTAAAATTTCTATAGGGAGATGGCAGCTACGGTATGCAAGATATCACAATTCCACTTGCCTCAAGAATAGCATGGGCTTCCTGAAGACAAGATATGCAGTGTAATTTCCTGGGAATGGAAACTTCTGACAGAGAGAGCTGGTGCTGATTTCAGAGTGTAGTTTCCTGAAAGCCTGGGATCTTATTACTGCTCATTCCCTTTAGCATCAACCAAATAGCCTTTTTCCACCATAGACTGGGGCACTGGGAATAGCAAAGAGAAACCCAAAACCTGGACTGAAACTTGGCCTCCAATCTCTGAGACTGTCTCCTTCTAACTGTAAGGGCCCAGACCCAAGATGCCATGAAAACTCTGGAGCATGTTTCTGTGTACCGAGCAGCCAGCTCTAGCACTGGACGCTTCTCTGAGAAACACTGCTCAGAGCCCAGGACTGTGATCATGCCCACAGCTGGACAGTGGTCTGGTATTTATGCCCATCTGCATACTGGCTTTCCTTTAGATCCATTCTCTGCTCTTTTCTGCCCTGTGCTATACCCATGGGGTTGAGTTCAGTGGATTTCATCTTCTGCTTTAGCTTATGGGATGCACCGGCAGGAGATTGGGGCAGGTGGTGAGGGGTGGCTAAGGAAAGAAAGGTCAGCATATTTCTTCCTCCTGCTCCCTCCCTAAGGTGGTAAGGTGCACCATTATGACAGTGGCTCTGCCCTCTATCCACAGCCACAACTGGGTGCCGTCTCTGCCTCAGCTCCAGGATTCAGCAGCAACATTCCTCCTGTGGGAGGCTGAATAATGGCACCCAAAGATAGCCAGCTCCTGATCTCCAGCACCTGTGAATGTTGACTTATATGGCAAAAGGGACTTGCAGATGTGATTCAGTTAAGGAGCTTGAGATGAGAGATTAATCTAGATTGTCTGGGTGGACACTAAATGCTACCATACGTGTGCTTATGAGAGGAAAACAGAGGAACACTGGATGCAGGAGAGGAGTCTATGTGACCAGAGAAGCAGAGAATGTAGTGACACAAACAAAAGAGAAGGAATGCCAGCAGCAACCAGAGGCTGAAGGAAGCAAAGAACAGTCTCCACCTGGAACCTCCAGAAGGAACCAGCCGGGCCAACACCTTGACTTTAACCCGGGGAAACTCACCTTGGACTTCTGGTCTCCCAAGTTGTAAGAGAATACATTTCTGCTGTTTTAAGTCACTAAGTCTGTGTTAATTTGTGACAGCAGCTTAGGAAACTAGTAAACCTCTCCAGTCTGCTGTTGCTCATGGCAACATCTTTTGTTGGTTCCCATACGTCTGAAAATAGTCCTTTATGAAAGTCTATTCAAAAATCCCCACTGAGTGTGGCTTCTGTTTTCCGCCAGAATCTTATCTTATATATTCTACTTCTTTCTAAAAAGAATGTAAGATAGTATATTTTTTACGAGACAATAAAATTTTGCCTAATGAGAAAATGCAGAAGAAAAAGAAGACAAAGATAAAAGAAATATGAAGCCAAAACTATCATTAGTATCCAAAATTCATGCTATACAGGCCTGAACACTTTTCAAGAATTAGTCTGCAGCTTCCACTCTAAGTTTCCCAGCAGCCAACACAAAGAGAATAAAAAGCATGATCAATTACAGTTTACTATTTCCTAAACAAGCTTGATAATAGGAATCACCTGAATACCTTGCCAAACATCGAAATATCCAGTCACCACCTCATCCAAGACCTGTCAAATCAGAACCTACTAGGGAAGCAGTAAGAATCTGGATTCTAACGAATATCCAAGATGAATAAGATGAGTCACAAATTGTGTGAGATAAGAACACAACATGGGGGCTGTTCACAAGAGAAACAGTGTTACTGATGTGAAAAAAAAGCCATCATCTCAGGACTAGAAAGATGTCTCCAATTGTGTGCCCTACCAGCTGTGGTCAAGCACTGTCTGCAGTGCCCATGCAGCATACAGCTTCATGATAACGTGACAAAAGTAAATGATCTAATCATGAAAAATAAAATTACACCTTAACTGTGCTCTAAATGAAGATACATACTGTAGTGGACTCCTGCATTGCATCTTCAGTTTCCATTACCTGTTCTCCTTTCCAGATAACCTCCCAATGTCCTTCCAGGGATTTCTGTGGTCAGGAGTGAACAGGCAACTGAGATTAAGGCAATCAAGGTGTTTTATTCCCCTGCCTGTAATGGCTGCAGCAAGGAAAGGTAGTGAACAACACCAATCCAATCTGGCCTTTTTCTAGATATTCCAGGTTTACCGTCAGCTTTTTATTCTAGATGGTATAGTATGCACAGAAGTGAGACCTTGACACCAGGAGGGAGGTCAGGCTGAGAATAAAATAGATGCAGAGAGCATTACAGGGGTAAGAACCCCACAGAAAACAGACAGAGCCTCGATCCAACCATGCAAGAAACTTACTCCACCACTTCATTTTTTTCAATCATAAAATGCAATAATTTCCTGTATTGGGTAAGCCATCTTCTGCTGGGTTTTCTTTTACTCGCATCTGAAAGCATTGTATGCAGTATGCCTGTTGTATTTATTTAAGAGTCTCCATTGAAAATCCACCTATAGGAAAATTGCAGGAAAATAAATCCTTGGAGAGGGATAAACTCTACCAAAAGAAGCATTTAATGTTTTTTTTTTTTTTTTTTTTTTTTTTTTTTTTTTTTTTTTTTTTTTTTTTGTAGTGACTACTGTTATTTAGGGGATTTTTTTTCTCTCCCCCTGCTTACCTTATGAAAAGAGTTGTTAAGTGAGGAGCTTGGATGACTTGTTCTGATTTTTGTCCTCCTGATTGCTCACCATCACCAGGCCTTTCTATGCAACCAGACACTAATCTTGAGCTTATTTTTATCTGCTATTGTACCATCAACCTTTCAGGCATTTCCCAGAAAACATCATTTCAAAGACTCAGTGACCTAACTCGCCAGCCATCATTGACTCTCTAGACCCATAATCAGCAACCATTTGGGGAATCCAAGGGTGTACTCACCGCTTGGTGAGGAGGAGCTATTAGGATCCACAGTGGGGAAAGAAGAGAAATAAATGGAAATTGTATATTCATTGGAACCTGATTACATTTGGGGAATATTGGCTGTCCTTTCCCAACCACCTTAGCTATTTTGAATGACGAACACTGATTTCTTAGCTGGAATGGTTAATACTTTGTCAAATACTTACGAGCTAAAGCTTAGAGTCTGATTCACTTCAACATAAAAATATTCCTGATGGGGGGAGTTGTTAAATGGGTAAAGAGTTTCAGTTTTGCAAAATGAAAGAAGCTCTGGATGTTAGTTACATAACAATACAACTAATATTTAACAATACTGCACTGTAAGCTTAAAACTTATTTAGCTGGTGCATTTTATGTGATATATACTTTACTACTATATATACTGATATGTATATAGATGTAGATATAGATATTACTGAAAGGGGAGGACAATTACATTTTATTGTTGCCCAGTAGGGTTTACACTTCAGATAATAATAATATCTAACACATATAGTAGTAGTTACAATATGCCAGTTACTATTTCTTTAGTGTTTTTCACTTATTTAATTTACTCTTCATAACAAACCTGAGGGAGGTATTACAATTATTATTACTCTTATTGTATTTCCAATTTACTGACAAGGTAGCAGAACCATGGAGAGGTTGTTAAACTAGCCCAAAGTCATCTGGGCTGAGCTGAGATACAAGCTTATTCAATTTCACCCCAAAGTTCATCCACTTCCCAAGCAGCGCTGTTGCCTCTCTCTAGTTTATGATCAGCAACCATTACACCCATTTTACAGAAGCAGGAACTGAAGCTCAGAGTTTAAAAAGTGGTCCAAGATTATGAAATTAGCAAGTACAGAGTCCAGACACATATTTAGCCTCTCTAGTTCCAATGCCTTAGTCAAGAGTACAATCTAGAGAAAGTTCTAAGGCAAGAATCTCAGACAATCTTAAAAATTATTGAGGATGCTACATCGTACTTATTCTACAATTGACCACATAATTGGAAGTAAAACACTCCTCAGCAAATGTAAAAGAACAGAAATCACAACAAACTGTCTCTCAGACCACAGTGCAATCAAATTAGAACTCAGAGTTAAGAATCTCACTCAAAACCGCACAACTACATGGATACTGAACAACCTGCTCCTGAATGACTATCGGGTAAATAATGAAATGAAGGCAGAAGTAAAGATGTTCTTTGAAACCAATGAGAACAAAGACACAACATACCAGAATCTCTGGGACACATTTAAAGCAGTGTGTAGAGGGAAATTTATAGCACTAAATGCCCACAAGAGAAAGCAGGAAAGATCTAAAATTGACACCCTAACATCATAATTAAAAGAACTAGAGAAGCAAGAGCAAACACATTCAA
>NW_016804690.1:3686806-3716739 GCF_001698545.2 Rhinopithecus bieti
ATGAGGCCAGAATCATGCTGATACCAAAGCCTGGCAGACACACATACACACACACACACACACACACACACACACACACACACACACACAAAAGAAAGAAAGAGAGAGAGAGAATTTTAAGCCAATATCCCTGATGAACATAGATGCGAAAATCCTCAGTAAAATACTGGCAAACCAAATCCAGCAGCACATCAAAAAGCTTATCCACCACGATCAAGTTGGCTTCATCCCTGGGATGCAAGGCTGGTTCAACATATGCAAATCAATAAACATAATCCATCACATAAACAGAACCAAAGACAAAACCACATGATTATCTCAATAGATGCAGAAAAGGCCTTTGACAAAATTCAACACCCTTTCATACTAAAAACTCTGAATAAAGTAGGTATCAATGGAATGTATCTCAACATAATAAGAGATGACAAACCCACAGCCAATATCATATTGAATGGGCAAAAACTGGAAGCATTCTCTTTTAAAACTGGCACAAGACAAGGATGCCCTCTCTCACCACTCTTATTCAACATAGTATTGGAGGTTCTGGCCAGGGCAATTAGGCAAGAGAAGGCAATAAAGCGCATTCACATAGGAAGAGAGGAAGTCAAATTGCTTGCAGATGACATGATTGTGTATTTAGAAAATCCCATCGTCTTAGCCCAAAATCTCCTTAAGCTGATAAGCAACTTCAGCACAGTCTCAGGATACAAAATCAATGTGCAAAAATCACAGAAATTCCTATACACCAATAATAGACAGAAAGCCAAATCATGAGTGAACTCCCATTCACAATTGCTACTAAGAGAATAAAATACCTAGGAATACAATTTACAAGGGATGTGAATGACCTCTTCAAGGAGAACTACAAACCACTGCTCAAGGAAATAACAGAGGACACAAATGGAAAAACATTCCTTGCTCGTGGATAAGAAGAATCAATATCGTGAAAATGACCTTACTGCCCAAAGTAATTTATAGATTCAATGCTATCCCCATCAAGCTACCACTGACTTTCTTCAAAGAATTGGAAACAGCTACTTTAAACTTCACAGGGAACCAAAAAGAGCCCGCATTGCCAAGACAATCCTGAGCAAGAAGAACAAAGCTGGAGACATCATGCTACCTGACTTCAAATTTTACTACAAGGCTACAGTAACCAAAACAGCCATGGTACTGGTACCAAAGCAAATATATAAACCAATGGAACAGAATGGAGGCCTCAGAAGTAACGCCACACATCTACCACCATCTGATCTTTGACAAACCTGACACACACAAGCAATGGGGAAAAGATTCCTTATATAATAAATAGCATTGGGAGAACTGGCTAGCCATATGCAGAAAACTGAAACTGGACCCCTTACTTACACCTTATACAAAAATCAACTCAAGATNACTTCACAGGGAACCAAAAAGAGCCCGCATTGCCAAGACAATCCTGAGCAAGAAGAACAAAGCTGGAGACATCATGCTACCTGACTTCAAATTTTACTACAAGGCTACAGTAACCAAAACAGCCATGGTACTGGTACCAAAGCAAATATATAAACCAATGGAACAGAATGGAGGCCTCAGAAGTAACGCCACACATCTACCACCATCTGATCTTTGACAAACCTGACACACACAAGCAATGGGGAAAAGATTCCTTATATAATAAATAGCATTGGGAGAACTGGCTAGCCATATGCAGAAAACTGAAACTGGACCCCTTACTTACACCTTATACAAAAATCAACTCAAGATGGATCAAAGACTTAAATGTAAGACCTAGGACCATAAAAATCCTAGAAGAAAATCTGGGCAATACCATTCAGAACATAGGGATGGGCAAAGACTTCATGTCTAAAACAGCAAAAGCAATGGCAACAAAAGCAAAAATTGACAAATGGGATCTAATTAAACTAAAGGGCTTCTGCACAGCAAAAGAAACTATCATAAGAGCAAACAGGAAACCTACAGAATGGAAGAAAATTTTTGCAATCCATCCATCTGACAAAGGGCTAATATCCAAAATCTACAAAGAACTCAAACAAATTTACAAGAAAAAAGCAAACAACCCCATCAAAAAATGGTCAAAGGATACGAACAGACACTTCTCAAAATAAGACATTTATGCAGCCAGAGACATATGAAAAAATGCTCATCATCGCTGGTCATTAGAGAAATGTGCATCAAAACCACAATGAGATACCATCTCACGCCAGTTAGAATGGCAATCATTAAAAAGTCAGGAAACAACAGGTGCTGGAGAGATTGTGGAAAAATAGGAACCCTTTTACACTGTTGGTGGGAGTGTAAATTAGTTCAACCCTTGTGGAAGACAGTGTGGCGATTCCTCAAGTATTTAGAACTTGAAATACCATTTGACCTAGCAATCCCATTACTGAGCATATACCCAAAGGATTATAAATAATTATACAATAAAGACACATGCACACGTATGTTTATTGCAGCACTATTCACAATAACAAAGACTCGGAACCAACCCAAATGTCCATCAGTGATAGACTGGATTAAGAAAATTTGGCACATATACCCCATGAAATACTATGCAGCCATAAAAAAGGATGAGTTCATGTCCTTTGCAGGGACATGGATGAGGCTGGAAACCATTGTTCTCAGCAAATTGTCACAAGATCAGAAAACCAAACACTGAATGTTCTCACTCATAAGTGGGAGTTGAACAATGAGAACACATGAACACAGGGAGGGTCTGTGGAGGTGGAGGTTAAGGGGCCGCATAGCATTAGGAGAAATACCTAATGTAGGTGATGGGTTGACGGGTGTAGCAAACCATCATGGCAGGTGTATACCTATGTAACAAAACTGTATGTTCTGTACATGTAACCCAGAACTTAAAGTATAATAAAAAAAAATATTGAGGATGCTAAAGGTCATTTGCATGATTATATCTATTTATATGTATGGCATGGATTAGCGCTGTTCAATAGAAGTTTCTGTGAGAATAGAAGTATTCTGTGTCTGCACTGTCCAATATGACAGCCACTAGCCACATGTGGCTATTGAACAATTGAAATGTGGCTGATGTGGCTGAGGAAATAACATTTTTCATTTTGTTTCATATTAATTAATTTACATGTGAATAACCAGATATGATAGGTAGAGCTATAAAACCAAAGGCATGTTTGGTTGTTTTTGAGATAGAGTCTGGTTCTTGTTGCCCAGGCTGGAGTGCAGTGGCATAATCTCAGCTCACTGCACCCTCTGCCTCCAGCATTCAAGTGATGTTCCTGCCTCAGCTTCCCAAGTAGCTGAGATTACGGGCTCCTGCCACTACACCCAGCTGTGTGTGTGTGTGTGTGTGTGTGTGTGTGTGTTTAGTAGAGATGGGGTTTCACTATGTTGGGCAGGCTAGTCTCAAACTCCTGACCTCAGATGATCCACCCGCCTCCCAAAGTGCTAGGATTACAGGCCTGAGCCACTGTGCCTGGCCCCAAAACACATTTTTAAAATGCATTTTTGTTGTGGTAAAATACAAAACCAAATCATTTGTAAAACACTGCTATATGCACACACATTCCCTAAGCAATCAGAGTCCTGACATCACCGCACACCCCAAGGACACTCCACTGGACACTTGTGAAAAAGTCAACAACCTTTTAGTATGAAAATAGTTTTGACCTCAGGGTCCCTCTGAAAGGACCCTTAGGAAACTCGGGACCACACTTTGAGTCCAGGACTAACAAGGGGAGCTCAGCTCCTATATGCTCAGGAAGGACAACTGGTCACCCTATTCTGGCACTGCTGCCTCCCACTTTGAGGGGCTTTCCCCTTTCCCTGCCCCATCTCCGCCCCCGCCCTGGTAGTTTGTAGTCTTGTTAACAAACCAAAGGCCTTTGACATGCTGGATCCTGCAAGAGGCCGAAGACCCACTCTCCAACGCAGCGGACCTGAGGGAAGGAAGGCAGTCACAGGGGCTCCGCTTGCTGGAGAGAAATTTCTCTCTGAGGTTCCAAGCCTCCAAGGCAGGCAGATCAAACCAAAAAGTAGAAAGAAACGTGCAAAGTGAAATTCAAGATGCTGGAAAAGATGGAAAGGCCTCTTCTCCCTGGAGTCTCTGGCTTCTCCCCTCCTTCCGGCAGGCAGGAAAGAGGAGGCCTTCGGAGGCGGAGAAGAGAAGGCTTTGCAGGGTCTTCTGGGGCAACTCAATCAAAGAAATTATTTTCCCACAGACGAAGCCAAGAATATCTTAATGGCTTTTTCCTGATTGAGAGATAAATCTTCTATTAATTTATGGCTCAGACCCAAAGCAGTTGTGTCAACTCCACTCGCCCTCTAAAACAATGTGAGAAATGCTTCAAAATTCCACTTATTTTGATGATTTCCCTCTTCCCATTCCTATTTCTTCTTTTTTCACTCTGCTTTCATAGTCCATCCTGATCCTTTTCATCCTACCTCTTCTCCTATTTTCAAATCAATCGCCAACTCCTCAATGCCACATCCCTACCCAGGGAAAAGTCTCTGGACGTCGCCAATTAGAGGAGCTAAAACCTTCTGAAGTGAGACTCCCCCGCACCCCCATGCAGGATAAAGACCGCGAGAAGAGCTGCATGGCGTCGCAGAGAAGCTGCACCCAGGCTAGCGCCTCACCGCCTACCCTGGCAGCCCTGTGCACCCCGCAGAGTGCGTCTCAACCAAGTCTTGGTTGCCGCAGAGCGTCTGGGTGCAGAGACCTGGCCGTCAGAGTAAATCAAAAGACAGCAGACGGCGAGAAGCCGGTGTCACAGCGACTGACAGTCACTACTGCCCAGCGCAATTATCACGCCCTGGGGGTCACTGCTAAATGGCCCGTGTTTATGGACTCGGCCACGTTGCTCCACTGACCCCTACCGCCAACTACTGCCGGCGCCGGCGCCGGAGCAGGGGCGCGCTCCCCTTCAGGAGAAGATCTGCGAGTGGGTAAACTGACCCGAGGTTCCTTGCGAACTCTGCCCGCTCTCGCCTGAGGGACTCTTGATGCTCTGAGACAGTGTGCTACGGATGATTTAGGTAATCTAGGCTGTGCAGACAAGATGCAAGTTATTCCCAAATCCACTTGCTAACTGCATTTCCTTAGGCGAGTTAATTTAACTCTCTTACCACAGTTTACTTATCTGTGAAATGGGGATAATGTAAGTAATGACCTAACTGGGATTTGGTAAAAGGCAAATGAGCTAATACATATAAAGGTTTTAAAAACAGTGCCTGGTACATGGGCACAACGGTTACTAAGTATAGACAGAGAAGTCGTGACTGGTGTTAAAAATTAAGCTGTTATACAGTTATAGTCTATGACACCTGTTCTGGTGGCAACGTGAGTAAAGGGACCTACGTACCACTGACCGCCCAGCTTAACTCACGGCTCCTTTGTGTGGGTGTAGACCAGCCGGGGAAAACAGTGTGGACCTGCTTCGTGCTAACAACACGGGAATGAAGTGCGACCAGCTAGACCTCTGGCCTCCACCCGAAATGGGCCTCCTGCCTCCGTACTGACTCCCGGGCCATCTTCCCGCTTCCTCTGGCACCGAAGGCCCACAGGGTCCAGCTTTTTAATGGGCCCTTTATCTGCTACAGACCGCCTCAGCGAACCGGAATCAAATCTGGGCCCTTGCGAGGATGAAGGCCAAAGTCTAGATCCCGAAGTAAGCCCAGTAGGAAGCGGCACGGTTCAGACACCCGAGGCCGGGTGACCTGTCTGTACTCCTAGCCACGCGGCGCGTCGCTAGGCTGAAATCCCACCTTGCATCCACCGCGCGAGATTCCAAACAGCCAGTATAAACAATCCCCTCACCCCACCACACCCGGGAAGGTGGCGGGACCCAGATTTCGGTGCAAGTTTCCAGAATTGTCCCTCAGAGTCCCGGCGGCAAGGCCTGCAACCACCTCTCGCCCGGACTTTCGTTTACAGCCGCTCCCTCCAAAGGAAGGTTTATGACCACAGCGCGGCAGAACTGAGTCGGGTGGGCACCATACATGGCCGTGGCGCCTGAGGCCCCAGCTCGCGGCCTCGGGAGCTCTCGCAGGGCCCCATCCCTCTGGTGCGCTGGGCTCTGGAGCTAGAAAGTGTACACAGACCATAAATTTCCCGCCCTGCTCGGCGCAGTTCTCCGAGGTCAGGGGCCGTCCGCCTCCAACCGCCTCTGCCCGCCTACCCCTTAACTTGCGTCCGGGTAACCGCGGCCGACAGCAAAACGCAGCTGGCGCCCGCTGCAGCGCCTAGCCATGCTGCAACGCCGCCTCCCCACTGCTAGAGCACCCTAGCCGCGTTGGGACTCCGGGCGCAGCCTGCGGGAGGCTCCCCACCGCTGCCTACGAGGCGGGAGTTGGGGAATGGAGCAAAAAGGGAAGAAGGCGAAGCCTGGAGGAGCCCAGGTGAGAATGGAAAGCGAAAGGGACGACTAGGAGCAAGGAGGAAGACGCTTCTGTGGCTTCTAGACCCATTTGTGTCTTTCGATACTGAGGTTTGGGGTGGGGGATACACAGTAAGTGCACGTGGCGACCGACGTTCGCTTAAAGATGTTTTTGCACTGGGCCCTCCCTTCCTTCGATTATAAACCTTGCATACCGTACAGGGTATACCATACAGGGAGTACCAAGATTGCGCTTTCCCTGGGGATGCAGCACGATGACTTTTAAAAGATTTCCCTATGGTTGCGTCTACACTAACATTGTAAGGTGAATGTTTGAAATAATGATCAGAATAATTCGTCAAAAAGAATAAATCAATTATTTGAACTTTTTTTCCCCTTGACTATAGAGAATCGCCTCAGACCTCTAGCTCGGAGATTGGAGTAAGAAAGGCAGATTTCTGTCAGCGGTTCGGCCACGCCCCTTACCCGCCAAGTACCTTGATCAAATTACCCAACCCCTCTGCTTCTCAAAATGGCCATCTGTAAGAGAGGAAGAATAATATCTTCTGCCCTGTGTTGCTGTAATGGTTACAAGAGATACAAGACTTTCACCTCCTGTTCAAAGAGTGGAAAAGACTTGCGTCTCTTTCCTCCGTTCTTTACCTGCACGCACCCATAGGTGATTTCAAACGAGTATAGACGCTCTCTCCAGCCAGAATGAACTCGCAGGTGTCATCGTAGTAATAGTTTAATAACAATTTCCACTTACTGAGCCTTCTGTTTGCCAGAACTCTGTGACTGTGCCCCGTATCAGATACGTGCCCCTAACCTAAAAACCTAAAAATCTGGGTTGCTGAGCAAACTGACAAGAAGAAAGTGGGAAGGGATAATTAGAGAGCTGGCGAGGACACAGGGACGTGGGAGGGTCTCCTCATCACCGTTCCTCCGCGATGAGGAAAGCAAAAGAGAAGTAAGAGGAAAGAGGTGGGAAAGAAAGTTTCCGGTGGCTAAAACTTATAGCTTGGAGGGCATGTGTCAGAGCACCTTCAGATCGATTCAGCTGGAGACGCTTGTCAGTCGCTAACCCAGAACCGGTCCAGCATGTAGTAGGGGCTCAAATGATGTGTACATATGTAGCTGAGTAATGTAGAGGCTGTGAGTGGCCCTTCCCTCCCCAGTCCCCAGCATGTCTCCCTTGGCTCTGAGCAATGCTTTTGAGGAGGATGGCACTTTTGTGTGCTTAAAAAAAAAAAAAAAAAAAGATTATGCAGATCTATTCTAATTTTTTTTAAAAAATCTGCCTTTCGTTACATTCTGGCTAATAGGCTGTCCCCCATCACCTCTGGAGCTACCTGGCAGCCCTGTCATCCCTTGTCTCAGGTCACACACTCTGTCCTCCATATCTTCCACCGTGGTCATCTGGAACCAAGCCAGGGGAGTCCAGTTACTCCTAAAATTCTGAACAGAATCTTGAACAGTACCAGGAGAAAAGGAAAGCCAGAGCACAACGAGCAGAGAGGAAAAAATGAAAAGTGAGAAATGGTGAGGACATACAAAGCAAGGGAGCGTGAAGACCAATGGATATGGGAAAATTCAAATTACAGGTGACATTCCATTTAAAAGTGTGTGTCACAGAGCAAGTCTTTAGTTTGACTCTTTCTTTATAGCTTTTCGCCCCCATTTTTTTTTCAGCTACAAAACTGTGCTCTTGGCCTGGAAGAGTAGTCAGCACAGGCTGCAGGGACCCTGAGAGAGGCAAGAAAAACGAGACCCGGCTTAGATCGCTGCAGCTGACCCAAAGTGTCCTCAAAGAGACATATCCTGGGGGCTCCCGACCGGCAACCGACTGACGTAGAGATCAGCTTAGGGGAGGTCAGAGCCAAGGGGCCCGGGCTGACCGTGGACTGAATGAATATTCGGCGGGCAGGTTGGGGATCCGAGACCGCGCAAGACCCAGAACCTTACTCTGCTACACCCAAAGCCATTGCGAACGGGGCGAGACCCTGTGACCCCCGAAGATAGGAGGCTTTGGAGCGAGATATGCGTCCCCGACCAGGAGAGCCAGGCTGCGTAGAGTCTCAGGGACACGTCTTTGGAGGGCGTGCGCGGCCCGCGATTCGCCACGTAGTGAAATTCAAAAATGGCCAGATTGCGCTGACGGATGCAAGTCGGAACTGCCAGATAGAGGATCGTATTAGCTCAGTAGTTCATTCTTTTGATCTTTCGTTCACTTGCTCATTTCTTGAGCTTCTACCACGTGCTGGGTGCACTCGTCACCCGGATTCTGAGAAACAAAAATGAACAGCCCTGACAAATTAAAACGAGGCTAAAATTTGCAGACTGGGAAATCTCTGGTCGAGGACAGTGGGGATTGAGGGTGGCTAGGGAACTCCGCGAAACAGGCACTTTTGCTCCGCAAGGAGAGGCGGCGAGGTGCAGACGCATTAAGACCAACTCGCCTAGCATTCTCACCCGCTCTGCGGTGCTCTTCCGTGTTCCAAGAGAGGCTCGGGTAGATCTTAGCGCTCCGCACCACCGCCTGAGTGAGGGACTGGAGAAAGCACAGAAAGCTTTGGACTTGTGTCCTGGTTCTTGACGTAGACCACTAGGGAAGTGACCTTGAGTGAGTCATTCAACCTCTCTACGAGTTCGTTTCCACCTACAACAATGCCCAAATTGTACGCAGTCCAGAGTTTCAGCCGCCTGTATGGAGTCCTGCTTGTGAACGCGTTCTCTTGTCCCTCTGTGATGACCTTAGTATCGGGGATCCTAATGCGTCCTCAACCAGATGATTCACAGCTCCAGGTCCACTCCCGGGATTACCACCTGGTACTTCTGGGTCGTGTTGCACAGCCTCCTACTGTGTTTATAATGCTACCTACGCTTATTAATGCTATAAATAACCACAAGGGCCACAATAATTATGCTTGTCGTTTATTTAGTAAACACTTTTGGGGGTGCATTTCCTGCGCCAAGTACTGAGCTAGGTGCTAAAGTTTCTCCAACCATGCAGCAGAGTCCAGCCCTGCTCTCAAGAAGCGGAGGGTGCCTTTTTCCTCAAAAGAATCGTTGATCTCCTGTTTCCATTTCGAGGGCCCTCCCTCATTGAGATTAGTTTAAAACTTAATAAAACTCCCAAAGTGCTATGTGTTCCAACATCATCTCAACAGCTGGAACATAATTTTCCCTTCTGTGCCCCTAGACACTTGTTTAAGCTTCAGAAAACTAAGTATCAGAAAACTAACTTCTTTCTTTCTAACTCCCACGAGTAAGTCCCCACCACACCCACAAGCATTGTATCCAGTGCCTGCTGTGAAATTTGCAGACTGAGATGCTCCTGCGCACAGTGCCAGGAGCATCAAGACGAAGAAGTACTCATGGGCTTCTAAAAGAAGCAACGCCTGACCTAGTCAGGCAGCACATCCTAACTCTCTGGGCTACTCCTTAAAGGATTTCCTGGTGACAAGGCATCCTCATTCTCATCTAATGATTTAATTACTTGGAGAGTAAAGGTTGTCTTGCATTCTTTTTTTCTCTACTGTGCAAACACTCACAAGGATCCCAGTAAATACTGCAATGAAAAAAACGAATGGATGAAGGGATGCCGTAACATCTAAGGCTATAGCAGTAATTATATACCAGCCATTGTTCTCATTTTGCCTTTTTTTTTTTAACTGTCATGAAGTTTTGCAGCGATTTATGAGTTATGTACCTTTGATTATATCCCATTATACAGAGAAAACAAACCAAAGATTAGATGAATTGGCCAAGGTCGTGTAGCTAGTTATTGGTGGTGAGTGAATGAATGAATGAATGCTTCTGGGGTTAGTTCGGACCTCCTATGCTGGGCTGGGATCAGGCCCGCTTTTTCCTACATGCTCCACCTGCCCATCTCCTCGAATAACCCCCGCAACCAAGAGAGTCATTGAGGGTCTCCAGAGAGGCAAGTTTGGAGCGCACATCAGGCAATGCTGCCACTGCCACTGCCACCTCCAAGGTCTCTTTCTGGTTCCTCATCTGTTGCACAGGGTGGACTGTGCTAGAGAGTGAGGCTTACTATCTGCCATGGCTTTAGCTGAGTGCGAGGCTAGAGGAAGAGAGAAGGATCCAGCGCAGGGGCTGCCACACAGCCATGATTGGGCCTCGATCTCAACATCCTGCCCAGAATTCTAAGTGTCAACAATGATCAGTGGAAGTCAAAAAGCACCAGGGATGTCTCTTCCTTTTGCGAGCACAGTGTGACTGGGATCCTACACACTGTTAGCAAAGCTAATTCTGCTATTAGGTCAGTGCAGAGTAGAGGGCAGGGTATCAACCCAAAGGAGTCCCAGACCTGCAACTCCCAGAGGGACACCCCTCAGGAACCACCAAGGGGAAGAGAAGGAGCTAATGGGAGCCCAACATCACAGACAGTGGTTGAACCTCATGATCTTTTTAAAAAACCCATCGTTTTCGGGCATCCTAGTCAGAATCTGGTTGCTCAGGTGTGTCTGGCACCAGCTTTCATGTTCCTGTGTACTGTAGGAGGCCCTGACCTGAGGCCCATTCTGGTCCTGGCACTCACTCTCCAGGGCGCCTTGGGCAAGTATTCTTAAATCTCTCAGCCTCCGTTACTTCACCCCAAAAACGAGGGAGTCAGGAACAACAGCACCTATGGGGACTTCTATTTCTGATTTCTAAAATGACAGGGGGCAGGGACAGGGAAGGGATTAAAGGACCAGAGGTTCTCTGACCTCACCTGTCTGCAGGGCCCAGGGATCCCAGCAGAGGCTGCTGCTCTGTCAGAACCTGAGTTGAAGGGAATCTTAGAAAGTGCTCTCCGCCCTGTGTAAGCAGTCTGGATTCCTCAAGAGTGACTGTGGCAGGGGGTAGGCACTGTGCATTGTAATATCACAGTGTGTGAAGGGAAGCTTCAGAGAAAGCCAACTAGTTTGTCTTTGGGACGCCAGCCAATCTCATCATGACCTCAAAAATGGAGGCTGTGAGCTAGATGAGTGCATGAGTTAAACCAAAATTTTGGATTTTAAAAAATCTGCCCTAGCCCAAACACCTGCAGTTAAAGTCCTCCTTAAAACTCGCATCTTCACAAACACGTTGGAGTGTGCAATCAATCTTTTCCACCCCACAAGGCTAAAGAAGTGGAATGTGATATCCCAGCATGTTTAGGGTCCTCTTGGTTATCTTTAAAGCAGTGTCACTACATCACGTGGGAGAGGACTGAGCTTGCCTACTTTTTCTTCTTAAGGGAGGAAGAAGCTGGAGAGGGGACTAGGATGCCTAAAAACAATGGGAGAGTGCATCAACCTCAGCCTCTGGCTTCTCTTCCCCCATTTCTTGCTCCATCCAGCCCACTGAGAGTCTTAGGTAGGCATGGGCTTGAGGAGAGGTGGGTGCAGATCTGTGGAAACAGATTAAAGCTCAACAGGTTAAAGCTCAACAGATCAAGTCAAGTCAAGGTGCCCGCAGAAAATGCACTGCTACAAGCCCTGGTTTCTACCACACCCCTCCCACTCCAAAGCTTTCCTTGGCAGTTGCCTTCCTAGACAGGAGAACCCAGGTTCCACTCTCCTGTTTCTTCAGCCTCTGACACCTTGAAAAGAAGCCTGGGCGCTCTTATTGCCCTGCCCTACTCTGGCCACGACCTAGTTCAAACCCTGCCAACGTCAAACTCCAGATCCTGGGTAGAGAGGGCAGCCAGAAAAAAGATTCCAGAGTGACTGGGGTTCCTTTATGATTGCGTCTGAGGTGCAAAGGATGTCAGAGGGATTTGTGGCAAGCAGTCTGAGCTCGCCTACAATCCACACGACTCTGCAGGGTAGTGTAGAGTAGAGGGAGAGAAGCGGGAAATCTCCTTGGCTGGTATAATGACCTGAGCCTCCCTTGCAAGCAGGACCGCGCCTAGACCTGCCCCGGGGGCTGACAACTTTGGCCTTGGTGGGCACAGGAAGGCGAGGGAGACACAATGCTCACATGGAGGTCTCAGCCCACTGAAGTGGGCAAACGGGAGAGAAACGCGGCGCCAGCGTTCAGGGGTTTAGTCCGCGGAACTTGGAGCTAGGCAACTTCTCTGTGGAAACCAGCGCCCTACCCACCCACACAGGCTGAATAAGGCGGCAGAGGCTCCTCTCTGCTTTGCCATATGGAGGAGAACGGGGAAATTTATTCGGGTGGTTTTACCCACAAAGTGCTGAAATGGCCAGCAGATTGCCTGTCTCTCCAGTGTCTATATGAGTCTGCAGGTCTGTGTGCGTCCACATTGGAGGGGATGGGGGAAGAGTATTGGGTCCCCAGCCCCGCCCTGAAGGGAAACGCACCGTGGTCACCATCCCTCTGCGAACCTCTGTGCACCTTAGTAGCCTTTTTCGGAGGGCTCCGCGCCGCGGGGACTTCAGTAGTCTAGGCAAAGCTTTGCTCAGAGCAAAGAGCAATTGCTGGCTGGAGTCTCGGGTTGTGTGCAGGAGGGGCGGGGGCCGCGGCTCTGTTCTGCTCTGCTCTGGGGCCCGCGCGCTCTCTCTTTCTCAACCCTGGGCGGTTCTGGCTCCCCGCACGGTCAGCGCTGGGCCTTCTCTTCCGGGTCTGAAAACTCTCGGTCTTGGCTGAAGAATTTCTAGCTGTCTGGCTGCCCTTGCTAGCATTTTGCTCTGCCAAGAAGACCCCAGTACCCGGGGTCGACCGAACAGTCCCGGGATGGGCCTATCCTGCCAAATTTTAGCCTTTCCTCCCGGCCACCTGTGGCTACCCTTCTTCCAAATGAACTGTAACTTCTCCGGCGCTTGTGATATTCCGTTTCTGATGAAACGTGGAAGAACTCCACTGCTAGGGTAAAGCCCCGCAAGAACGTCACGTGATAACTGTCCAGGAACTGGGGGTGGGGGTGGCGGACGCAAGGGCGCCTCCTGCGAGCGCTAGGGGGGCATTCGTCCTTCTGACTCCCGCCCTCAGGTGCTTGCCACCCACCCGGCTCACTTCGTTTCCGGGCCCCCCAACTCCGCCGTGCCCCCTGGCCTGACGAAAGTTGGCCTAAATAAGGCAGAATTCTACCAGAAATCATATCATGACATCCACGGATGATGATTTTCTTCACTTTCAAAGCCCCGGGGCCCGGGCGAGGACAGACGGTCTGGGTTTGGCCTGGTGAGGAGCAGGGATGGGTGCAGTTTGTATAAAGCACACCCCCTACCATTATTCCCTAGGCTCCGCACCTCAGCTAAGTGTGTGTGTCGGCGCGTTATTCTCCTTAACGGCAGAGCTGGATTGAAGTGCCTCAAAATTCGATGTGCTTGGGATATCCTGGTCCCAGAATTTCAATACTTGGGGTCAGTGGAAATGGATACCGGTAATCCAGGCAAAACTGAGGTACAGAGGGAATCCTGAAGTTTGGTAGCTGAGCCTGTGGAAGGTTTGAAGAAACTATCCCAGCCTCCACCTGCAGCCAGGGCAGGTGGGGTGGCTGCCCTGGCCTGGAAACTCTTGCGGCACAATTAGGGATAACAGCTAGTTCATGTTACTATTGAAGATGCGGTCCCTTGTGGTATGCTTTTTCTTTTCTCTTGACTACATTGTACAACTCTGATCACTCTGCCCCCACTCCATTCTCACTGCTCTTGAATCATCTCAATGTGGGGACTTAGGAGGTTGGCTGGGTCAGTAAATGATCATCTTTGCATCCATGTGTTGGCTTTGGGACTTGCTATCTGTATCTTGTATCTGGCTATACAAGTGAAAGAAGCCTCAATCTGCTGCCTCTACTTCACCCCTGGATGGAAAAGTCTAGAACAGAGATCCTGGAATGAGCTCCAGGGGAATGCCTAAAAGTGGAGGAGATAAGCAAGACCGAGGACCATTGAGGACTTTCCCACTCTGGCCAGGGGGCTGAGGTGTGTCCTAGGCTCTCCGGTTTCAGCACCTCTCCTCAACTCATTCTGAGAATTGGCCACCCCACTTGGATGCTGGGTCTGCAAGAGACCTTGTGTCCTTCACATGCTCAGTGCCAAAGAGATTGGCACTGAGACTGATCAGATTTCCCAAGGAAGTCTATTTGCTATAAAATTCCCCCAAACAGCTTTTAGTAACTCCAGACATTTCACAGCGGGAGCACAGGTCTTGGAGAGAGGTTTAACTCTTCAGCTTTAAAAGAAATAAACAAACAAAAAACCTTTGAATTGCCTGTCCTAGCAGCAGTGTCAAGGTTTACTATGTATTTTGCAGCTGCAGTGGGATGGGGAAACTGCCTCAAGACTCTCAGCAGCTTTGGGAAGAAAGAGCTCATCTAGGCGCCTCCAGTGGCCAAATTGCAATGGAAAATTTTTGTGTGGATGAGGGAATGGGGGATGCAATTTCATAGTTCCTTCCGTGGCCACATGTGGGCCAGGAAGTCCAAGCTCTGATCTGGGCTGTGCCTCTGCTTAACCTTGAAGAAGTGACCCCTTTGTTTGGCATCTTTACAACCAGGGCCCTGGCATTCTAAGACCCAAGCTTCCAGCCCAAACAACTGTGGAATGTCTGTCCCTTCCTCAGCAACATTACGAACCTGTCCTCTACCCCATCCCAGGGCAAGGGAAAGTTTGTGCAGGGCTCTGGACCCGTGCTTCACATCCACCTACTGAGTACAGCTGTGCTTAGATTGACCCCGCCTGGCACTACTGCCTTCTCCATTCCAACTCTTCGTACTCTAGGAACTCATTTAGTCCATACTCTGGATGGGGAAACCATCTGTTGCACTGGTCTAACAGTTTCTAAGGCCTGCTCCACTCTCAGGCTACTCAGGGTCTCAGAGGGTGCTTTCACTGGCAGTTGGCACTGGAAATCTCTTAATTAGAAGCCTCTAAGCCCAGACGCCCATCTCTGATGTCTGTAGCAAGATGGCTCTGAGGTTGAGCCACTTCCCCTGAACCTCCAGCCTCCCACCTTCAGCTGCTGCATTCTGCAGTGCCCCCGGGACTAAGGTCCGGTTGTAGATTTCTGGCCTTAACAACCCCCAGCAAAATCAAGCTGCCTTTACAAACCGTAGTAAACATTTTATTTACAAATTTAAGGGGTCTTAAGTGCCTTTGAGCTACGACCCCTGGGGCGAGTCGGAGAAACAGTTTAGTCAAACACTTCACAGTCGAACCAGCTTGCTTCCGGAGAGAAGTGTTCGGCTGGTTAGCAGGACACTGAGACTCCCCTCTGCTCTGGGCAGTGTCCGCTGCAGCCAGCCGGAGCAGCGTGGGCCGAAGCGTGAATGTCGGGAGGTAGGCTCCACGCTGCGTCTCCTGTCCTGCCAAGTCGCCAACATACAGTAAGCACAAAACCCAGCTCATGGCTGGGAGGCTGCACGCAAGGCCTGGATCCCCTCCGCCCTAGTACAGTCTATACGCCGCCAAGCGCGCCTTTGGGTGGCTCGGGGCTTTTGGGAGCGCTGCTGGCTGTGGGCTGTGGCACAGGGAGAAGCTCCGAGGCGCCGCCGCAGCCGAGGCTGTTGGCGCAACCCGCACTGGTGCTGCTGCTACTAAGACTGCTGGCGCTGCTGAAGCTGAAACTACTGCCGCCGCCGCCGCTGCTCCCACCACTCCCGGCACTGCTGGCGCTCATGAGACCGCCAGTGACCGGGGCCTTAATAACTGTTGTTTGGTGCAGAGAACGCTCAGCTCCCTCAGTCCGCTCCGTGTCGCTGGGGGCCATGTCCAGTGACTCGGAGTCGCTGCTCTCGCTCTCAGCCTCGCCTTCGGAGCGGCTGGGGCTCCTCTCGTCCTGCTCGCCATCTGCAGCCGGGCCTCCACCTGATGGTTTCTCGCCAGCCTCCTTGTCCTTGTCTTTTTGGGCCTGGGCCTCCTTGGAGTGCCGCCACTTCATCCGCCGGTTCTGGAACCACACCTTCACCTGCCCCGCGCCACACGGGGAGACAAGAAGAGACACTGAGATGAGACCCAGGTTTGCTTCTATCCGACTCGCGTGCACCCGCAAGCCACCTCCCTGAGTGAGAAAGGAACGCTTACCTGGCGACTCTACCAAGGACCAGGCACTGTGGTAGGCGCAGGAGCCAAGGGGCAGCCAGGAATCCTGGTCTAGGGAGCCCACTAAGACCGTTTTCAAAATGCAACTCTCAGGCCCCAGGATTAAAATGACCTGGGTGACTATTGGAAAGGCAGATTCGTGCACCCGACCCCCAACATACTTTCTCTCTACTCTAAATCCATGCATTTTTTTTCTGGACCCCCATGAGAATCTGATTAAAGTTATGGACTCCTAGCCCAGAAAAATATACATGTACCCAAGATATTGCTTACAATGTCAAGGGTTTGGTGACCCAGTGTTAAGAATTCCTGCTCTAAATTGGCCCTCTCCTCTACTGCCACTACCCAAAGCCAGTCCCTACAAAAGCAACACTTTTTTAAAAAAAGGAAACATGAGGAGCAGAAAGGGAAAAGGGGTTTTAAACTGTTAATCACAGTAGGGTGGGGGCACTGTTGGGCTTTCAGTAAGACAGCATTTCTTTGGTGTGTTTGTACGCAACAGCTGATAAGGACCCTGCCCTTGTTAAGGATAAGCAAATTCTCCTGGGGGCTCAGAAAACACTGGAATTAAATGTGTGCAAAGTGAAGGAAGGGTATAGAGATGGGGCAGAGAATCTATATAGATATATATGATCCCCTGGGGGACCCAGTGCGTTCACACAAGTTCCAGCTTCCTTTTTAAAAATAACATCCACAGCTGGTGGAAAACGGCTGGGCTCCTCCCATGTGTGTGTGCGTGCGTGTGTGTGTGTGTGTGTGTGTGTGTGTGTGTGTGTACTGGGGAGGAGAGTTGTGTAATGGAGGACAGAAAGAAACAGAGACAGCAGTTGGGGGACCAAGGAGCTAAGAAAAAGAAGCCTGCCTCTGGCTTCTGCCCTGCTGGGGACAATCAGCACCCCAGAGCTAGAGCCAGTGCTACCGGGTGCACAAGAGTGACTCTTCCACAGTCAAAACTCGGGGGGGGGGGGGAAGTCCAGTTCTTAAATATAAGAAAAAAAATTTAATTCCGGCACAATACATTTCCTATTGTCTTGAAATAATCAGATAGGCAGAACCTGCTGAAATGCTCTTGGGTATTCCAAGAAAATCATTTTTCTTTCTTTCCCTCACCTTTCCCATTCCTTCAGATTTTCTTCAGAGCCTCAGCCTTGGAATGTGTGGCCTCTCCAAGCGGACTCCTTGCCCTCCTGGAGCTAACTAATTCCGTTTGAAATTATATTTTCACTTCCTCACAACTGGGGATTTCACAATCCAGCAGAAGCAGAAGGAGGAGGAGGAAAGAGGGAGGGTGAGAGGGAAAAAAAACCAGCAACAATCTCTTGGCTTTGGGTTTTTATCTTTTCTGAAATAAACTGCCTCCTACAGCGAATTGCACTACAGTTGAGTACATCAATGTTATTTCCAGCGGCTCTTTTGCTTTCTCCGTGGTTCTTTAGCCTGCTGGCCAAAATAAACATGCAGTGCTTGTTGACACACATCTTGGGGATGAGCTCTTCTCTCGGTCCTTCTCCCTCACCCCATCTCCACCCTCCTCTTCTCCTGCCTCAAGTTGCGTAGTCCACAAAGCGTAGTCCACAAAGCCTCCTGTGCATAGTCCACAAAGCCTCCTTGCGTTTCCACCGCAGGAGGCCAGTCAGCCGGGATGGAGGGGGCCTATCGGACTAGGCCGTGCACTGCTGCCCGCCCGAGGGCGCTGTGCGCTGGAGCCGGAACTGCCTTACCTGTGCGTCCGTGAGGCCCAGCATCGCCGCCAGCTGCTTTCGGTCCGGCTTGGTCACGTACTTCTGAATCTCAAACCTTTTCTCCAGGCCTTTCCTCTGCAGGTTGGAGAACACAGCGCGAGACCATGAGCGCTTCCTTTTGTACGTCTGCGGCATGGTGTCCTTCGTGAGCACAGCGTAAGGACCTGCCGCAGAGCGGGAGCCAGAGGGAAGAAAGACAAGAGGGCCGTTCAGTACCCAGTCCTTGGCCTGCCGGCCTGGGGGTCCCCGTAAGGCTTGAAACCGTTTCGTGTTAACTGTCGATTCCACCCTCATTCAGAAAGCCCTTCGCGCATACACCGAATGGCCCCTCTAAGGAAGAATTTTACATGACAGTCGGAAGACCTAAAGCTAGCGTGGAGTGGAGAAGCCTGGAGGCTTGTCCTTTAATTCCAAGGGAAAAACATAAACCTCATGCGTGGCCATTAGGCCTACGAAGAGTAGACAAAAATGTCCCTTGGGCCTGAATAATGACAGCCCAGAATCGTGTGTGTGTGTGTGTGTGTGTGTGTGTGTGTGTGTTATTCCTGCATGTGCCCAGGCACCCAGACGTAAGCTCGCCAAGCACAAGTGTTTGAGGTCATCCTAAAATGTGTGTATGTTAATAAGTAACATCGATGTCGATGCTGCATTTTTCAAGCCACCCTCTGGGGCGAAAGACTCTGAGAAAGCCCCCACCCCACCGTCCACGCGCACACTTTCTGGGCTCTCCATGCACACCTACCCCTTTTTAAGGGGAACCTTCCAAAGCGAGTGCTAGCTCGCTGAGAAATCTTTCGGTTTCTCTCTCCTGACTCCGTAGCCTCCCGCCCCAACTTTGAGATTGCGACACCGCAGCCGCCCTGGAGGCGTCAGTCCTGAGATTTCTGACTGTCAGTCGGCTTGCCCGTTAGGCAGTACTCTGGAGTTTTTCGGTACCTGGAAACGTGTCTTGAAACTGATGCTGAACTGAATTTCTTGGGTTCGAGCTTAAGGGATTCAGGATGGCAGAAGCCTCGTTAATGGGATCTAGAGATGCGAAGAACTGGCCGGCGGAGGGCTGCAGGCCTGAGAGGTGCACCCCCGCGGGCCGCCCACCGGTTAGCAGGGACGTGAGATCTGGGGACAAGGGAAAAGGATAGCAGGTTACATCTCGGGCACACTCACACTCTCCGCTGATTTGTTCCTCCCCTTCCCCCTTGCCCTGGATTCACTTTTATTGAGCGAAGTCCTGAGAGAACCCATCTCGGCGCTGAAACCTCTCTCTCCCAACAGTTGCCAAGGAGCGACGCACGAAAAGTTCTTGTGTGTCCCTCACGTCCACATGCACGCATATAGTAAGTAAAGGCTTTACAGAAATCGGCTTACGGCCTTACTTTCACGTGCCTTCCAAGAACCCCACAGACCCAAAACCTCCGCCCCAAGGAGGCCCCATTCTGCCCGCTCATCTAGGCGGTTTTGTTTATTATTTACATTTCCTGGGTGAATTTTTTACCAGAAATCAGATAAATGCGAAAGTGTTTCCCAAAAATGCTTTAGCTGTCAGAAAATATAATTCTGTCTCTAGATACGTTATTAAAGAGATCAAAGTCATTTTAGCAGATAATTACACCAACCATTTTTATAAACATTGATTCTAAGACGTGTTTTTAAAGAATCCCTGGAATAATTTTTTTGTTTGTTTTACACAGAACAGGTGAGTTTTATACCTAATGTTTTGTAGTTTTCTTACAATTCGTTTTCTTCTCTCCCATTTTACCGATTTGTCCTTAATTGTAAAAACACTCAAAGGAACCCCAAGCCAGCCCGGGGTCCCGGGAGTGGGTCAGTGGTCAGAGGCCTGCAGCCTCCAGTCCAAGACCTACCTCTCAGCGTGTTGCCTTCTTTGACTTTTGGGTCAAATTCTGCAGATAAAATGCGGTCAATTCCAAATTTGAGGTCTTTGCTGGAGGGGGCCGGGGCCGAGCCACTGTGGTGGGGGTTCGGGACCACTCGCGTCCCAGAGGCCGGGGGCTGCAGGGCGCCAGCCCGAGGCGGAGGCGGAGGCTGTTGCTGCGGCGGCTGTTGCTGCTGCGGCTGTTGCTGTTGCTGTTGTTGTTGCTGCGGGTGATGGTGGTGGTAGGCGGCTGAGAGAGGAGACAGCCGCTGTGGGAAGCCAGCCGGGACTTCGGAGGGCGCCACCACTGGGGTGGGTCGAAGCGGGGATCTGGCCGCCGCTTGGAAAGAGGCGTGCGGGTGAACCGAGCCCAAGTGCGCGGTGAGGGCGGCGGCCGAGGCCCCTGCCAGGCCCTCCGGGGCCGCCCCCAGGTCCCCCACGCCGGCATGCAGAATGTCTGCGATGCAGAAGGAGGGCTTCTTGACGACGGCGGGGTCCAAGGGGAAGGAGCAGCCGCCAGGGCCGGTCGAGGAGCAGTAAGCGGCCGACCAGAGGCTGAAGTTGGAGGCGTAGAAGGGAGCCAGCCCGGCTGCGAACATCCTGCCGGGGTGAGCCCCGCGGCTGCCGCAGTCCAGCCGGACCGGGTGGGTGGGCGCGCGGGGAGCGGCACGCGAGTCCGGGAGAGGGCGGCCGCAGCCGAGGACGATCCGCTTTCGCTTCTCCGCCCGCACTGAAGAAGAGAGGCCGGGAGCCCTAGCGCCACCGAGGGAGGAGGCGAGGGCCGGATCTCGGCCGGTCACCGCCTCGCTCCCTGGCCTCGCTTTAAAGGCGGCTCGGCGCCCGCACTCCTCGCGGGCTGGAGGCGAATGAGGGACGCTGGGGCCGCGGGGCGGGCGGGGGAGCCAGGGAGACGGGAGCCGGACACTGCGAGAAAACCCAAACAGCTAAGCCCTAAGAGCTAAATTTAAAACAACAACAATAATAATCCGTTAGTTAGGGGGAAAAAAAAGTAATAGAAAAAAAAAACTCGTCTCTAAAAACTCCCAAAGTTTTGGCAGGAGCTTTCGAGTCAGGCCCGGGGTAGGACCTCGATCCGAGCGCTCATTGGTCATCCTCATGACCAATGGGAGCGGGGAGTGGAGGGGAATTAGGAAGGAGGGGGCGTGGCCAGGCCCGAGCCCCGCCCCGGCCACGCCAAAGTGTTTGCTGCGGACGCGTGGGCTTAGTAACGCACATCGCAGTGAGTCTTGCTACTCTGCGTAGGGGCCAGGCAGCCGCTCCGGAGGGCTCTAACTCTCTTCTAATTTCTTCAGCTCCGAACCGCCACGGGGCAAAGAGGATTGGTCACAGGAGCTTTCCTGAAGCGCTTGTCACCCGGGGCGAGTTGGGGGAGTGGGGAAGGGACGGTTATCTCACTCTTTAGGGCTATGCAAAGCCCGCCTCCCGGTGGAGAGCAGAGAGCGGTTTGGACCCTTTGCTTCCCTTCTCTTGACCTCATTCTGCTTTTATTCCAGGAGTCCGTGTCCTCGGCAAAGCCCCTCATCTTTCTTGGACCCTTGCCCAAATGTTGCCACCCTGAGTCCCGGCCCAACTCAGCACCACGTCCGCCCTGTGCCTCCCTGGAGATCCTCGGGGAAGTGAGGAGGAGGGGCGACCGCAAATTAGTTTTATTCTGAGCTGTCACACAGTGACAACTTGAACGAGTGACTTTTCAAACAAAATAAGACGGATGGCTCCAAACGTCTCCCTTAGACGCAGCCAAACCTTTCCCCGGAGCCTCAGAGGCTACAAAACAGGCTGCCTCCAGAAACCCGGGAGCTGCACGCGCGTCCCTCCTTTGCAGGAGGTTGTAGGAAATGTTAGCCTCCCTCCTCCACCACATCTCCGGATCACGTGGAGTTCGTTGTTTTGCAAGTGCCCACAAGAGCAGATTTCCGTGGGGTTCAATATTGCTTTCAATTCTGTGACAGCTTCCCCAGGAACCCCTTGGGCCTGGTCGCAGGAGGAACTGCAGTGGTGATCAACGTCTTCCATTCGTGCCTTGGGTCTTTAGAACGCAGGGTGGTGGTAGTGGGGGTTTTGTGCAACATCAACATCTCTATTTTAAGAATTTGTTCTCTTTTAAATTATAGTCAGAATGGGTCTCCCCACCCCTCTCCCAAACAAACCACAGGCCACCCAGATAAGCTGTTCTTGCATATTTTCAGGAAGAAAATAAAATAATACGAATAATGAAACCACGAAATCTTTTGTTTTCGATTGCCCTAATAAGCATCTCCTAACAGAGATTCTGTGGCATTTTTATTTCCCTTCAGCACGAAGGCTCCTCACCAAATAAACCCAGAAAGGCAAGTGAACTTGCCATGCCTATCTCAAGTTCAGGGTTTGGACTCACAAAATTAATTTCTGGTGGCTTCTCTAGCCCCTTGATGCAGATGCTATCCTTTTAAGCTTTTGACTTTCTCCTGGAAAATTTCAATCACTTCCGATCAACCAGCACTAAGATCTCTCCCTCTCCCTCTCTCTCCCTCCTCCCGCCCTCCAGCTCTCCTGCTCTCCCGCTCTCCGTCTCTCTTATTGCAAGGTTTTCTTCCCCTGCTCCACGCAGCCAGGAGAGAGGTGCTATTTCCAGAGACAGATGGGTGTGTTTGGCTGAGGGTAAGGGTACCTGGGGCGACAGACGTAATAAGACCAGTCTTTCTGTGTCAAGCTGAAGGCAAAGGAGCGACAAGTACAACATGGGCAACTGAGGCGCTGGCTGAGGGTTCTGGTGAGCCTTCGGTGTAAGTGTGCGTAGCGGAGGCCGTGAGCCGTCTCCTTTCTAGTGCCACTTCCAGTTTGATTGTGATTCTAATTTGACTGCAAACATTAAGACCTCGGCCTAAGCCCAAACTCACGGTTGTGAAAGAGGTGCATTTACTCCTTACCGAGGCAGCGCCGCGCGCCCTCACCCTCTGTCTTAAGAAATAAGACTCCCCTATCCGCATTCATCCTTTCCAAGGTTTGCGACGCTCCGGGTTGGGCACGGGATGCAGACCCGGGGGAATGCGGGCCCTCGCGAGTTCCCTGAGGCGCCCACAACTCGCATCTGCCGAGATTCAAGACCCGGAGCGCTGGGCAGATGTGGCAAAAGCGAGGCCCCGAGGCCTGCCGAGTCCTTGCCGCGCCGCGAGCCTCCCTTTCTCCGCCAGGCCAGTGGCTGGATTGCAAGTTGCAACTTCGCCCGCGCGCCCCTTGCTCTCCCAGGCCTCGGCTTCCTTGCAATCGCATCGGCGCCATCCAAGGCCTTACTCCCAGCTCCCGGAGGCAAACGCGAAAAGCAAGTCTTTGGAGCGACCCTCGCCGCCCCCTCAACCGCTTCCCCAGGCCCAAGCCTGGCCCCTGCAGGCCCCTCGCCGAGTTCTGAGCCCGCAGACTCCCGCCCTCCTTACTCCCCACTCTTCAGAACCAAGAAAGCAGCAGGAAACCCTGGGCTCGCCGGAGTTCAGGTCATCTCCTGTTTTTTGATGGGCTCAAACTCGGACTAAATGAGCGGATGTGCCTGCGAGATTGGTCTCAAAATAGAAGCGGCCTTAGTATTTTAGGATACTGCAGAAATCCTTATTTCTTCCGGAGAAAAACTCTATAATGACTCCTAGCACTTCCCCTTTCAATATTTGTGCAACTTTATCTCCACCGGCAAGTTGCTCGGGTGACGCAAATCCGCCCTTGTGTATTACAACTACCAAAATAAATGCACGGAAATCAATTCCCTTCTAGCAATGAAAATATAAATATACAGCTGCGACTTTCCCCTTTAATCTTTGCTTTCCGAGCGGCTCCGGGCTGTGGCGAAATGAACTGGCCCAGAGCTATTGAGCCGGGCAGGGAGGTCCTGAGGGCAGAAGCGAGGGCTCCCCAGGGCCTGGTAGCCATGGGGGTTGAGGATCTAACAGGAAAGAAAAGCGCCTGGTTAAACCGAATTAACCTGAGCTTGGTCTACGCAGCGGAGACTCTAACTGTGGCTTCATTTTTTGGGAAAATGTCGCATTGGCTGGGGTTTCTGATCTTTCTGACTTCTGTCTTTAATGCTTTCAACTCATCACTTCACTTTTCCTAGTTAGACATAGCCAAAGACGATTTCACCATACTGGGAATGGATAAGATCGGACAAGGTTCTTTCTATAATTTAACAATATAGCTTATGGGTACTTAGGGTTTAAAAGGGACCTGAATCAGGGGCTTATGCAATGACTGACGCAAGAGATGGGTTTCACCATCCTTTGGTTCTCCCTGTCTTTGGAGCTTCCATATTTAAATTATCAGTGCAGATTTTTGTCCCAAAACCAGAGTCACAGATCCACACTGAGCATAGGTCAATTATAATGAATGCTGGGCCTTGTATATTACAGGACCATAACTCTGCAAGGGCTTGAACTGGCTATATCGGCTATCTGTTTTGCTTTTCTTGTACATTCTGAGCAAAATAATGTGCAAGGCAGATGCTCTGTGGACTTGGGAACCCCTCTCCTCTGAATTTCAAATATTCTTGCAAACATGGTACCTACTGGCTTCAAGAAAAGAGATGGAAATAATTAAATATTTACAATCAGAAAGAAAAAGAAACACAGCTTATCCAGCTACTTGAGAATTCAAGAAATTTACAGCAATGTAGGAATCTGTGTATACTATGCCTGTCTTCCTGCCAGCTGGAGATTTATGGATCACTGGGCCCAGCAGTCATACTTAGTAGTGGATATGGGAGTTCTGTTCTTTGTGGGTGTAGACACCAGAGATTAGGACCCTAATGACCCCCCACAGACATATCCCCTACCCACACACACATACTTTGGCCTATTCTAAGTAGGACACAACTCTCTTTTCTTGGAGACCTTAGAGTTATTCCAGAATTTCTGAGTTTTGAGAAAAGTTGGACTTTTCTATGGGGTGAGAAAAGCAAATAATGCAATAGAGCTACAAGCATCCATAGCTATTTGATTTATTCTTTTTCCTTTTCTCCATTTCCCAGATGTGGCAGATTTGCAGGTGGCTAGCTCTCTATGTGGCTGTGGCCCTGCCCTTGAACTTTAGCCAAAGGTCTTGCTCTAAAGTTTCAGACAGCCTTTTGGCTCTGATTCCATTTGCCCTTTCCCCTCATAGGGCAATATCTCACATAGGAAATGTGTGAGATATTTCCCTTCCCTCACTACTAAGATATACCACTTTACATATATGTACCTCTCTCTCTCTCTCTCTCTCTCTCTCTCTCTCTCTCTCTCTCACACACACACACACACACACACACACACACAGTCTCTGGGAATCTTAGAAATGGTGGGGGGTGGGGAAGGGAAGGCAGGCAGTTTGGGATTTGTTGCTGTTTCAAAGAGCGCTTCTCTGCCGCTCCAAGTCATCCTCTCTACATCCAGCCAAGAAAGACCCCGAATCTCATAAAAACCTACGGCAGAACCCATTTCAACATGACACATTATAACAGACTCATATACGTTTACAATGAAATCATAAGAGTAAAATATGACAGCCTATCTGTAGCATATATGAGCTTACATACTTCTTTGCACAGGCTTCTATTTAGTAGCTGTAAATGGTGCTCTCCCACTCCCAATACATTAGCCACTCATCTTGGATTTGTTGCCTGAATTATTGAATCTGAATGGCTGGTTGTTAAGGTAGGAGAAGGAAGAGTAGGTGAAAATCATATATCCAAAACAGGGAGGGATGAAAGGCGTTCCCAAAGCAGTATTTCTCTAAACAAACAAATAAACCTTCTTCCCTTTGAGACAGGTTTTCAAGTTAGAGCACAGGTTCTAAGGCCAGAAGAGGGACTCAGGCCCAGACTAAAAAGCAGTCATGGGAAGGGATCTTCTGAAGGGAAAGAATCCTGGAGTCAATGAGAGGGATTTTGCAGATAAAGCCAAACGGTTGTTGTCCCCGTCTCAGTGGTCCTAATCTGCCCACCAGCACCCACCATAACTGGGACAGCCCTGGATTTAATGACAGACTCCCCCCAGCCCTGTCCCAGCCCACTACGCCCAGGCATCTCCCTCCCTGGAGGAGCCCACCTAGTACTGAAAGTTGGTTCTCTGCTGACACCTGCTGGACCATCTCCACATTGTTTTCTGGCTGTAACCATCCTGTGCCAGCAATATTGTTATGATGAAAGTTGACTCTTCCTTTTGCAAAAATGCAGGTTTCTAAAATTGGCTTTGACTAGCAGCTGTTTCCTTCCATATTGCAACAATATGGGAAGATTTTGTACTATGTGTTTAAAATCACTAGACCGGGCGAGGGAAGCAGTCATGGTTCAGGAATAATACTGTGTACATTTTACAGATCTCAAGGTCAATTCACATTTATTGTCTCACTTCTTTGAAATAGCCAACTGTAGGATACCGACGAGGGATTATTATCCCATTTGACTTTAGGAAGTTGATCCTCAGAAAGGTTAAGTGGCTTGCCCAAGGTGACGTAGTTGGGAAATGGTGTTGGAGGGAACAGAGGCTAAGTTTTCTGGTTCATCAACCAGTACTATACCATTCAGCCAATTTCTTCAGGGAAAATGGTTTATTCAGAGGAAAAACTCTTTGCCCTCAATCAGAATGTGTATTGACTTCAAACAAGGAGCTGGAGAAAAGAAGTATGTCTAATCCAGACATACTACCCTACCCTGAAATTTCTTTCTCTCCTCAGCATTAAATGTGGAGACTTCCTTGCCTCCCAGTATCATGCCACTAGTCAAATTCTAATTTGGCATCTACCCAAATGAGGTCCAAATTTGATTTGAGTAGATGCTCCAAATCAGAATTCAACGAGTAGCGTGATACTGTGTTCAAATCACATCTGCAAATGAAAATAAATCCCTCAGTTGATAATTCAGTTTTGTCTTTGCATTAATAAAAGTAAATCATTTTGACTATTTAAAATATCCAATCAACTAGATAGTTTGCCTAGGAAGGCATTTTTCTAAACCTTCTCACCCACCCTCCTTGCCCTCCATCATAACATCCTGGTCACTTTTTTCCATTGCAACTGGAAAGCAGTATATTTTGGTTGCCATCAAAGCCCTGACTTCAAACTCTATGACCCTCTGAATGTGAGAATGTCTCTCAGCTTCCAATGCTTCATCCCTCTCTCTAGTATTACCCTCATCTCCCCACCCTACTCTTTTTCCCACAGCAGTCATGTGCAATGGAGATTTCTACAGGAAGCATGACATGTGAGGTGCTCAAGAGGCAGGAGCTTAAGAAGCCTGTGAGCAGATTTTAAGAGGTTTCTATGCAGATCCCAGAAGCAGGCATCCTTGCCAGCAGGGAGCCTCAAAGCAGACATAGTGTTCCCTGTTATTCTGGTCTGCTGGAAGATAAGAGGCTTTCAGTTGCTCTCCCCACTCTTTTGCTTCTTTTCCCTCCCCCATAACAAATATTATTTTAGTAATCAAGGTCATATAGAATCTTCTGAAATTTCTTAGAATTTTTCAAACTTACTGCCAACCTCCCTGGTTGAGAATTTCCTTTCGTCATGCCTAGATAGAGAGAAATGGTGAGTTCTAGGGCCATGCACTCTGCTAAGCACTCTACAGACATTATCTCATATGATTCTAACTTCTTTTTATTTTTTTATTTTTTAGAGATGGGGTCTCACTATGTTGCCCAGTCTGGTATCAAACTCCTAGCATCAAACAATCCTCTCATCTTGGCATCCCAAAGTTCTGGGATTACAGGCGTGAGCCACTGGACCTGACCCTCTCTCACGTGCTTCTAAAAACAAGTTCAGGAAGGAGCTATCATTATTTCCATTTTACTTGGGGGTAAGGGAGGCCTAGAATGGTTAAGTAACTTACCTAAGGTCACAGTAAGTAGGGCACATTGAATTTGAAGCTGCATTTTTTAGCCACTAGGCTTCTTGCTCATTGTTAAAGTTTAATTTTTATGTCAACTTGACTTGGCCATGGGATGCCCAGATAAACACGATTGTGGGTGTGTCCATGAGGGTGTTTCTGGATGACATTAACATTTGAGTTGGCAGACTGAGTAAAGCAGATTTCTCTCCCCACTGTGGGTAGGCCTCATCCAATCCATTGGCGGCCTACATAGAACAAAAAGCTGAGTAAGGAGAATTTACTCTCTCTGCCTGTTTTCAACTGAGATATTGGTATTCTCCTGCACTGATGGAATTTACACCATCAGCTCTCCTGGGTCTCCAGCGTGTAGGCAGCAGATCATGAAACTTCTAAGCCTCCATAATTGCTTGACTCTATAGTCAATTGCAAACTCTATAGTTAGTAGGAGACCCCAGTTTCTGCATGCAGCAATGGCCTGCTGTGTGCACATGACTACCTACCTTTCCTGAAAGCTGAGACCTCACTCTGCTTGGTTTCCTTTTCAGCTCTTCCCAGTTAACTCTCTCAAGGTCAAATAAATTAAAACTGTTAAAAAAAAAAAATGGTGAGGTAGAGGCAGTGACACTTAGCCTCAATCAAATATCCATGGTTGATTCTATGATGAGCAGGAATTGATAATCACAATTCTTCATTATAGTTTGCCTTGAACTATATGTTTAATATGATAATAAGAATTTTTTTTTGAGTCAGGGTCTCACTGTTGTCCGGGCTGGAGTGCAGTGGCACGCTCATGGCTCACTGCAGCCTTGACCTCCTGGGTTCAAGCAATCTGCCCACCTCAGCCTCCCAAGTAGCAGAGACTACAAGTATGCACCACCACACCTGGCTAATTTGTGTGTGTGTGTGTGTGTGTAGAGAAGGGGTTTCACCACATTGCCCAGGCTGGTCTCAAACTCCCGAGCTCAAGTGATCTGCACACCTCAGTCCTGCAAAGTGCTGGGAATACAAGCATAAGCCACTGTGCCCAACTGAAACATGTTTAAGATAATTATTTGATAAACTTGGTTGTAACGTTATTTTTACGTGTTCACTGTGTTATTTTCAATAAATTCCTCTTCTTAATGCTTTCAACATAGGTTCCATTGTGAAAGCAGTTTGGTGTTTGTTTGTTTGTTTGTTTGTTTGTTTGTTTGTTTGTTTGTTGAGAAAGAGTCTTACTCCATCGCCCAGCCTGGAGTGCAGTGGCATGATCTCAGCTCACTGCAACCTCTGCCTCCCAGGCTCTATCGATTCTCCTGCCTCAGCCTCCTGAGTAGCTGGGGTTACAGGCGCCTGCCAACACGCCCAGCTAATTTTTGTATTTTTAGTAGAGACAGGGTTTCACCATGTTGGCCAGGCTGGTCTTGAACTTCTGGCCTCAAATAATCCACCCGCGTCGGCCACCCAAAGTGCTGAGATTATAGGCATGAGCCACTGCACCCGGCCAGCAGTTTGGTTTTTTAAAGCAAGAATATCTCTACAGATTTGTTAAGTTGGGTGTTACTTAAGAAACAGAGAAAAATCTGCGTGTTTGCAGAGCTATCATGTGAACGATGTAATTTTAATCCTATGACTGGAGACAGTAATGGGGAATAGGTCTTGGAGAGACTGGGGGAATCTCAAATCCAGACCTAACAATTGTATATAATCCCAGTGGAGAAGTGAGGCATCCAAAGAAGCCCATATGGCTGCACAAGGGGCTCTTCAGTAGGCTTCAATCTTTAAAAAAGCATATAGCAAAACAGGAGTTTACAAAGACAAAGTCCAAGAGAGTGGCAGTAACCTCTAAGTGCACTTGCAGAATGCCTAGAGTCCATGGTGAAGTTAGACTTGTAAAGTATGTGATTGGTAGCAAACAGGACTTTTAAATCTATGCCAATTGTGAATGGAAGTTCATTCATGATTTGGCTCTCTGTTTGGCTGTTACTGGTGTATAAGAATGCTTGTGATTTTTGCACATTAATTTTGTATCCTGAGACTTTGCTGAAGTTGCTTATCAGCTTAAGGAGATTTTGGGCTGAGACAATGGGGTTTTCTAAATATACAATCATGTCATCTGCAAACAGGGACAATTTGACTTCTTCTTTTCCT
>NW_016804690.1:3719729-3730886 GCF_001698545.2 Rhinopithecus bieti
TAAATAAAATTATAAGCTCTAAAAAGTAAAAAAAATTAAAAAATTAAAAAAAATAAATCTATGCCTACACAGAAGGATGAAAAAGTACCAGGTTTCAGTGAACATGATGCAATCGTTGATAACAGAGAGAAGTAAGAATTATCCAACTCTTAGTTTACTTAGATCTTCTTATTCAGAGAGAATGTTTTTGAAATTATAAATAAATTTAAAACAATGAATGTAAATTTGAAGTTTCACTATAGTACATGCTTTTACTGTTCCCTCTTCCTTGAAAGTACTTTTTTGAAAAAGTAGTTGCTTAAAATTAGTTTGGTCCTTGAGAGCTCTGATTTACTACTTTTAATCCCAAAGTACTAAAAAAACTTTCTGATGTGATCTTAGATTCACTGTTTACTATATCTTTGGGAATTTGTGAGGAATAAGAGAGATGCCAAAACTGAGAGGCAAAAAATAGGCCAAATTTTAAAGGGGTTTTAAACTTCAGATTAGTAAATATATTGTCCCCTGGAAATTTTGGCCTGGAGTATCAAGTACATGAATTGTCTGCTTTTTGAAAGGCTTGGAGGATTCCACTGAAGCAATATGGACTGTTCAAAATAACAAGTTATGTTAAACTAATAACTTTTTTTCTAAAAAGGTTATTAAGTTGATTAATTCATTCATTACATTCACAAATAATTTCATGAGCCAGGTACTATATGCCAGGAGTTCATCTAGACACTGGCAACTGAGTAAAACAAAATAAAACAAAACTTCTGGCTTTCAAGAAGCATGCATTCTAGTGGTGAAGCAGGCAAAAAGTGACTAGATATATGTTAATAGGGAAAAACGCTGGGAGAAAATAAAGCAGTATAATGAAATTAAGAAGTAAGAGTAATAACACTGGAAAACTGCATTTTGACATAAGTGAAACACTTAACAGTGGCTGCATATTAGACTTTAGGACAAGATGATGAAATATGGATTAATGATGTGATGCTCATTGATTGAATTCTTCAACCTTGACACCCAGTAACTGACATGGACCCAGAGGGGTTGGTTCAGTCTGAGGAATATGACTCAAACTGTTGCTGGTCCACTCTTGGGCAACACTGGTGTCTGTGATTTCGATGGAGATGTAGAAGGTATTAATATCATACCAAGTATGCAGTGCAACAAAGCTAGGAAGAATAATGGGACAAAGCCGATGGACAAAACAAATCCAGTCCTCTACAAAAGCAACAAGAACACTGGAAAGAGAGTCAGCAATCAACTTTTTCAGAACTCTGGAAATTAACCAAAACCTCATACCAATTTGAAAAGTGTTTGTTCAAGAAAAATGGCAGAATCTTGGTAAGAGTGACAAGATTTATAGCATTTTCACTTACTGTATTCTGATCTCTGTCTCCTCAGTTTTTGTGATAGCTCTGAAAGCCAACAGCTTCACCATCATGGTATTATGAAAACCAGCAGCCTAGCAGTAACTAGAGCCGGGAGGTGGGGGAGGGGGGAATACTTTTGGAGGTACCCAAAAGTCTCATCACCAGAGAACTGTCCCCCTCTTTAATCTCTCTGGCAGTTCTCTGAAAACCCTCACTTGCAGGAGTGACCTTTATTTCACCTAACTTAGAGCCTAGGGGCATTGACCAAAATAATGAGCAACAATTTTCACATTGCAGCTGCCTATGGTTGCTATAACAGTTGAGGGCAAACAAGAAGTTGACAAAAAGGTTAAAAAGATAGACTGGAGAATAAACTGTCCCAAGGAGGCTTTGTAAAATTCTGACATATTCCTGGGAATTTAGAAGACCATGTACATATGCAGGGCTGTGCAGATGCCACCCAAAACCTAAGGAGGTCCTAATCACTCACCTCTGACTGAAATTGAGGCTATGCAAAGACACACAATAAAGGCTAACATTAAGTTGTAACCTGCTTGCAAGACCATTAAAGTTGTACCCTAACACATAAACAGAATCTTGACAAAGGTGGTAAGAGTTATTGATGCAAGACATAAGGAAATCTCTGTCCAATAATTAGTTGAATGGTAAGCTAACCAAACAGAGACTTCAGTGGCTGCATGTGAAAAAGAACAGTGACTTTACACAGCTAGCTCAGAGAAGTCACTAAACAAACAACTATAATAACAAATAATAAATATAACAAACCCCACTGATGGATGGGATCTGCTTTCCAGAGTTGTCACGTTATATTGTTTAAACTGTTGAGTTAAATACACACACACACACACACACACACACACACTGGGCATGGTGAAGTGTGCCTGCCGTCCCAGCTACTTGGGAGACCGACGTGAGAGGGACGATCCCTTGAGCCCAGGAGTTTGAGACTAGCCTGGGCAACACAACAAGACACCATCTCTAAAACAAACAAATACTGTAAGACAGACAAAGAGGCCTGGTGTGGTGGCTCACGCTGTAATCCCAACACTTTGGGAGACCAAGGCAGAGGGATCACGAGGTCAGGAGATCGAGACCATCATGGCTAACAAGGTGAAACCCCGTCTCTACTAAAAATACAACAACAGCAACAACAAAAATTAGCAGGGCGTGGTGACAGATGCCTGTAGTCCCAGCTACTCAGTAGGCTGAGGCAGGGGAATCGCTTGAACATGGGAGGCGGAGCTTACAGTGAGCTGAAATCGCACCACAGCACTCCAGTCTGGGAGACAGAGTGAGTCTCCGTCTTAAAACAACAACAACAAAAATGCCCCATACTTAAGCAAATAAAGTAGTCAATAGAAACTGTCCCAAAGAAAGTCCACACATTGAACTTACTATGAAAAGTCTTAAAATCAGTTATTACAAATATGTTCAAAGAACTAAAGGAAAATGTAAGATTGATGTATCACCAAATAAAGAATGTCAATAAAGAAATAGGAATTATTTAAAAGAACAAAATAGAAATTCTGGAGTCAAAAAGTACAATGACTAAAATAAAATATTCATTAGAGGAGTTCAACAGCAGATTTGAGCTGGCAGAATAATAATAATAATAAAGTGGATTTATAGATAGGTCAATAGATGTTATCCAGTCTGCAGAACAGAAATAAAAATGAATGAAGGGAAATGAGCAGGAACTCAAAGACTTACGGGACATCACCAATTGTACCAACATGTGCATAATGGGGGTCTGAAAAGGAAAGAAATGGCAGAAAGAATATTTGAAGACAAATGACTGAAAACTTCTCAATTTTGATTTTAGGAAAAAAACATTTATCCACACAGCCAATGTAGCTGAAGCTCAATGAAGTACAAGAGACCTGTAGCTAAACATATCATAATTAAACTGTTGAGAGACAAAGACATTCTTGAAGACAGCAAGTAAGAACCAACTTATCACATAAGAAGAATTCTCAAGCAGATAAACAGCAAATTTCTCATTTCTCTTAGAAACCATGGAGGCCAGAAGACAGTGGGCATATTTAATGTGTAGAAAGAAAAAAAGTTAAAAAAATCATACCATAGACACCAAAATATCCCTCAAAACAAAATGGAAATTAAAACATTCCTAGATCAACAAGAACTGAGAGAATCATCACTAGCAGACATGTCCTACAAAAAGAAAAAAAATAGTAAAGGGAGTTCTTCAAGCTGAAATAGAAGGAGACTAGATGGTAACTTGAATTCACGTGAAAAAATAAAATTCACTGGTAAAGGCAACTACATAAGTAAAAATAAAAGACAATATAAATGTAATTTTGGTTTGTAATTTTTCTATATTACTTAAAAGATTACTGCATAAAACAATAATTATAAAAGTGTGTTGAGGAGCTTATGATGTATAAAGATGTAATTTGTATGATGATAATACCACAAAGAGCTATATAGGAGCAAAGTTTTGGTACACTATTGAAAATTAAGTTAATTTGCAAAATTAAGTAATTAAGAAAATTACTTAATTGAATTAAGTAAATTCAAATTAGATTGTTACAAATTAAGATGCTAATTGTAAACAAATATACATATGAAAGACATGATAATATAACTAAGATGTTATACTAGAAAACATCTAAAACAAAATAAGACACTAATGGAGGAATAGAAGAACAAAAACAACATGAGACATGTAGAAAACAACAAAATGCAGGTATAAATCTTGCCTTATCTTAGTTACATTAAATGTAAATGGATTACATACTCCAATAAAGAAGTAAAATTGGCACAATGGATTTTAAAATTGATCCAACTATGCTATCTACAAAAGACACACTTGAGCTTTAAAGACACAAAAAGATTGAAAGCAAAAACGGGAAAAGATATAGCATAAAAAAAATATTGAGAGAGATGGAGTGGCTATATTAACATCACACAAAATAGGAGTTAAAACAAAAATTATGACTAGAACCAAAGTGAAACAGTTTATTATGAGTAAGAGGTCAATTCATCAAGAAGATATAATTATAATCATATATGCACTTAACAACAGAGCTCCAAACTACATGTAGCAAAAATTGGCAGAATTGCAAGAAAAAATAGATAATTAAACAATAACAGCTGGAGACTTCAATATCCCACTTTTAATAATGAATAGAACAGCTGGACCAAAGATCCATGAGAAAATTAAAGACTGGAATATTCCACACCATAATTCAATCAGACCCAATACATTTCTATGAAACACTTCACCCAACAACAGCAGAATATATGTGTGCTTCTCAAGTGTACATGAAATGCCCTCCAGATTAGATCACATGTTAAGCTATAAAATAAGTCTAGAAAATTTTGAAAGGATTTAAGTCATAAAAAGCATGCTTTCCAACCACATGAAATTAGAAATTAACAACAGAAAGAAGTTGGAAAATTCACCACTATGTGAAAATTAAATGATATACTCCTAAGTAATCAATGGGTCAAAAAAGTAATCACAAAGGAAACTAGATAATATTTTAAGGTGAATAAAAAATGTATACACAACAAACCAAAACTTCCAAAATTTAACCAAAGCACTGCTTAGATGGAAATGTATAGGTAAACACCTATTTTTTTTTAAAGAAATCTCTTAAAAGCAAATCTTTCACTTGAAGATCCTGAAGAATAAAAGAGCAGAGCAAGCTAAATCCAAAGTAAGTAGAATGAAGAAAATAATAAACATTAGAGTACAAATAAGTAAATTAGGGGATAGAAAAACAATAGAGAAAATTAATCAAACCGAGTTTGACTCTACAAAAAAATAAAGTTGATCAACCTTTAGCTACACTGACCAGGAAAAAAAGAGAAAAGACTAAAATTACTAATATCAGGAATGAGACTTTACTGCTAACCTTACAGAAATAAAAAGAATTATGAATACAATGAACAACTGTATGCCAACAAATTAAACAAAATAGATGAAATGGGCAGATTTCTGGAAAAACACAACTAACAAAACTGACTCAAGAAGAAACAGAATATTTGAATAGACACATAATGAATAAAGACTTTGAATTAGTAATTAAAACATTTCCCACAAAAAATCTTGCCACAAAGTTAAGGATCAGAGAGCTTCACGGGTGAATTCTGCCAAATGCTTAAAGAAGCATTAACACTAGTCCTTCACAAACTCTTAAAAAAAATAAAAGAAGAGGTTATACTTCCCAGTTTATTCTATGAGGCCAGTATTTTTATATCAAAATCAGACAAAGATGTCACAATAAAAGAAAATTATACAATATTTCCTATGAATATAGATGCAAAAATCCTCAACAAAATACCAGCAAATTTAATGCAGCAACACATAAATGAGATAATACACTATTCCCAAGTGAGAAGCCTCCCAGGAATGCAAGGTTATTACCACATACTAAAATTAAATGAATAATACACCTCCTTAATAGAATAATGGAAAAAACCCACACAATTATTTCAATAGCTAAAATAGCCTTGAAAAACACAAAGTTAGAGTGCTCACACTTCCTGAAAGATTTTAAATCTTACTGCAAAGCTACAGAAATCAAGACAGTGTGGAACTGGCATGAAGACAGACATATTAATGAATACAATAGAATTGGGAGTACAGAAATAGAACCTTACACTGATCAATAGATTTCTTACAATATTTGCAGGTCAATTTAATGAGGAAAGAATGATCCTTTTAATAAATGGTGTGTGATAACTGGATATTTACATGAAAAAGTATGAAGCTGTTGCCCTACCTCACACCATATATACAAATTAATTAAAAACAGATCGTTGACCTAAATATAAGCAAAAAAAAAAACTATAAAACTATTAGAAGAAAACATAGCAGTAAATCTTTGTGATTTCGTATTAGGCATTGATTTTTTTTACACATTCCTCAAAATATAATAAAAAATAGACAAATTGGACCTTATCAAAATTAAAACTTCTGTGTTTCAAGAGACATCATTAATAAAATGAAAGACAAGCTATCATTGCTGTGAAGATAGCTGAATAGGAACAGCTCCAGTCTGCAGCTCCCAGCGAGACTGATGCAGAAGGCAGATGATTTTTGCATTTCCAACTGAGATACCAGGTTCATCTCATTGGGACTGGTTGGACAGTGGGTGCAGCCCCACGGAGGGCAAGCCAAAGCAGGGTGGGGTGTCGCCTCACCTGGGAAGCACAAGGGATCAGGGGCAAAGGGTCAGGGGATTTCCCGTTCCTAGCCAAGGGAAGCCATGAGAGACTATACTGGGAGGAACAGTGCACTCTGGCCCAGATGCTGCACTTTTCCCACAGTCTTCACATGTAGCAGACCAGGAGATTCCCTCTGGTGCCGGCTCGGGGGGTCCTGTCCCCACAGAGCCCAGCAAGCTAATATCCACTGGCTTGAAATTTTTGCTGCTAACACAGCATTCTGAGGTTGACCTGGGATGCTAAAGCTTGGTGTGGGGAGGGGTGTCTGCCAGTGCTGAGGCTTGAGTAGGCAGTTTTACACTCACAGTGTAAACAAAGCCGCAAGGAAGTTCAAACTGAGCACAGCCTACTGCAGCTCAGCAAGCCCACTGCAGCCAGACTGCCTCTCTAGGCAGAGCATCTCTGAAAAAAAGGCAGCAGCTCCAGTCAGGGACTTATAGGTAAAACACCCATCTCCCTGGGACAGAGAAACGGGGGAAGGGGCGGCTGTGGGCACAGCTTCAGCAGACTTAAACGTCCCTGCCTGACAGTTCTTAAGAGAGCAGCAGATACCCTGGCACAGCATTCAAGCTCTAATAAGGGATAGGGTGCCTCCTCAAGTGGGTCTCTGACCCATGTGTGTCCTAACTGGGAGACATCTCCCAGTAGGAGCGGACACACACCTCATACAAGAGAACTCTCACTGGCATATGGCGAGTGCCCCTCTGGGGCGAACCTTCCAGAGGAAGGAACAGGCAGCAATCTTTGCTGTTCTGCAGCCTCCACTGGTGATACCCAGGCAGTCGGTCTGGAGTGGACCTCCAGCAAACTCCAGCAGACCTACAGAAGAGGGACCTGACTGTTAGAAGGAAAACTAACAAACAGAAAGGAATAGTAGCAAAATCACCAAAAAGGATGTCCACTCATAGACCACATCCAAAAGTCACCAACATCAAAAACCAAAGGTAGATAAATCCACAAAGAGGGGAGAAATAAGCACAAAGGGCTCAAAATGCCAAAACCTGAATGCCTTTTCTACTCCAAAGGAACACAACTCCTCACCAGCAAGGGAACAAAACTGGACGGAGAATGAGTTTGACAAATTGACAGAAGTAGACTTCAGAAGGTGGGTAATAACAAACTCCTCTGAGCTAAAGGAGCATGTTCTAACCCAATGCAAGAAAGCTAAGAACCTTGAAAACAGTTAGATGTATTGCTAACTAGAATAACCAGTTTAGAGAAGAACATAAATGACCTTATGGAGCTGAAAAACACAGCATGAGAACTTCGTGAAGCATACAAAAGTATCAATAGCCAAATCGATCAAGCAGAAGAAAGGATATCAGAGATTGAAGATCAATTCAATGAAATAAAGTGAGAAGACAAGATTAGAGAAAAAAGAGTGAAAAGAAATGAACAAAGCCTCCCAGAAATGTGGGACTATCTGAAAAGACCAAATCTACATTCGATTGTTGTACCTGAAATTAATAGGGAGAATAGAATCAAGTTGGAAAACACTCTTCAGAATATTATCCAAGAGAACTTCCCCAACCTAACAAGCCAGACCAAGATTCAAATTCAGGAAATACAGAGAACACCACAAAGATATTCCTCAGGAAGAGCAACCCCAAGACACATAATTGTCAGATGCACCAAAGTTAAAGTGAAGGAAAAAGTGTTAAGGGCAGCTAGAGAGAAAAGTCAGGTTACCCACAAAGGGAAGTCCATCAGACTAACAGCGGATCTCTCTGCAGAACCCCTACAAGTCAGAAGAGAGTGAGGGCCAATAGTCAACATTCTTTAAAAAAAGAATTTTCAACCCAGAATTTCATATCCAGCCAAGCTGAGCTTCATAAGAGAAGGAGAAATAAAATCCTTTACAGACAAGCAAATGCTGAGAGATTTTGTCACCACCAGGCCTGCCTTACTGAAGGAAGCACTAAACATGGAAAGGAACAACCAGTATCAGCCACTGCAAAAACATACCAAATTGTAAAGACCATTGATGCTATGAAGAAACTGCATCAACTAACTGGCAAAACAACCAGCTAGCATCATAATGACTGGATCAAATTCACACATAACAATATTAACCTTAAATGTAAATGGGCTAAATGCCCCAATTAAAAGATACAGACTGGAAAATTGGATAGAGTCAAGACTCATCAGTATGATGTATTCAGGAGACCCATCCCATGTGCAAAGACACACAGAGGCTCAAAATAAAGGGATGGAGGAATATTTGTCAAGTAAATGGAAAGCAAAAAAAGGAGGGGTTGCAATCCTAGTCTCTGATAAAACAGACTTTAATCCAACAAAGATCCAAAGAGACAAAGAAGGCCATTACATAGTGGAAAAGGGATCAATGCAACAAGAAGAGCTAACTATCCTAAATAAACTATCCTAAATATATATTCACCCAATACAGGAGCACCCAGATTCATAAAGCAAGTTCTTAGAGACATACAGAGACTTAGACTCCCATACAATATTAGTAGGAGACTTTAACACCTCACTGTCAACACTAGACAGATCAACGCGACAGAAAATTAACAATGATATCCAGGACTTGAACTCAGCTCCAGACCAAGTGGACCTAATAGACATCTACAGACTCTCCACCCCAAATCAACAGAAAATACATTTTTCTCAGCACCATATCACACTTATTCTAAAATTGACCACATAATTGGAAGTAAAACACTCCTCAGCAAATGTAAAAGAATGGAAATCATAACAAACAGTCTCAGACCACAGTGCAATCAAATTAGAACTCAGGATTAAGAAACTCACTCAAAACCGCACAACTACATGGAAACTGAACAACTTGCTCCCAAATGACTATTGGGTAAATAATGAAATGAAGGCAGAAATAAAGATGTTCTTTGAAACAATGAGAACAAAGACACAACGTACCAGAATCTCTGGGACACATTTAAAGCAGTGTGTAGAGGGAAATTTACAGCACTAAATGCCCACAAGAGAAAGCAGGAAATATCTAAAATCAACACCCTAACATCACAATTAAAAGAGCTAGAGAAGGAAGAGCAAATAAATTCAAAAGCTAGCAGAAGACAAGAACAAACTAAGATCAGAGCAGAAATGAAGGAGATAGAGACATGAAAAATCCTTCAAAAAATCAATGAATCCAGGCTGGTTTTTTGAAAAGATCAACAAAATAGATGGCCAGCTAGCCAGACTAATGAAGAAAAGAGAGAAGAATCAAATAGATGCAATAAAAAATGAAAAAGGGTGTATCACCACCAAACCCACAGACGTACAAACTACCACCCAGGAATACTATAAACACCTCTAAGCAAATAAACTAGAAAATCTAGAAGAAATGGATAAATTCCTGGACATATACACTCTCCCAAGACTAAACCAGGAATAAGTTGAATGACTGAATAGACCAAGAACACATTCTGAAATTGAGGCAGTAATTAACAGCCTACCAACCAAAAAAAGTCTAGGACCAGATTCACAGCTGACTTCTACCAGATGTACAAAGAGATGCTGGTACCTTTCCTTCTGAAATTATTCCAATCAATACAAAAAGAGGAAATCCTCCTTAACTCATTTTGTGAGGCCAGCATCATCCTGATACCAAAACCTGGCAGAGACACAATAAAAAAATAAATAAATTTCAGACCAATATCCCTGATGAGCATCAATGCGAAAATCCTAAATAAAATACTAGCAAACTGAATCCAGCAGCACATCAAAAAGCTTATCCACCACGATCAAGTTGGCTTCATCCCTGGGATGCAAGGCTGGTTCAACATATGCAAATCAATAAACGTAATTCATCACACAAACAGAACCAATGACAAAAACCAGATGATTATCTCAATAGATGCAGAAAAGGCCTTCAACAAAATTCCCATCAAGCTACCACTGACTTTCTTCACAGAACTGGAAAAAAACTACTCTAAATTTCATATGCAACCAAAAAAGAGCTCTCGTAGTCAAGACAATCGTAAGCAAAAAGAACAAAGCTGGAGGCATTATGTTACCTTACTTCAAACTATACTGCAAGTCTACAGTAACCAAAACAGCATGGTACTGGTACCAAAACAGATATATAAACCAATGGAACAGAACAGAGGCCTCAGAAATACTGCCACACATCTGCAACCATCTCATCTTTGACAAACCTGACAAAAACAAGCAATGAGGAGCGGATATCCTATTTAACAAATGGTGTTGGGGAAACTGGCTAGCCATATGCAGAAAACTGAAACTGGACCCCTTCCTTATACCTTATACAAAAACTAACTCAAGATGGATTAAAGATTTAAATGTAAGACCTAAAACCATAAAAACCCTAGAAGAAAACCTAGGATATAGGATACAGGCTTGGGCAAAGACTTCATGACTAAAGCAACAAAAGCAATGGAAACAAAAGCCAGAATTCATAAATGGGATCTAATTAAACTAAAGAGCTTCTGCACAGCAAAAGAAACTGTCATCAGAGTGAACAGGAAACCTACAGAATGGAAGAAAATTTTTGCAATCTATCCATCTGACAAAGGACTAATATCCAGAATCTATAAAGAACTTAAACAAATTTACAAGAAAAAAACAAACAACTCCATCG
>NW_016804690.1:3730892-3736303 GCF_001698545.2 Rhinopithecus bieti
TTCTGAAATTATTCCAATCAATACAAAAAGAGGAAATCCTCCTTAACTCATTTTGTGAGGCCAGCATCATCCTGATACCAAAACCTGGCAGAGACACAATAAAAAAATAAATAAATTTCAGACCAATATCCCTGATGAGCATCAATGCGAAAATCCTAAATAAAATACTAGCAAACTGAATCCAGCAGCACATCAAAAAGCTTATCCACCACGATCAAGTTGGCTTCATCCCTGGGATGCAAGGCTGGTTCAACATATGCAAATCAATAAACGTAATTCATCACACAAACAGAACCAATGACAAAAACCAGATGATTATCTCAATAGATGCAGAAAAGGCCTTCAACAAAATTCCCATCAAGCTACCACTGACTTTCTTCACAGAACTGGAAAAAAACTACTCTAAATTTCATATGCAACCAAAAAAGAGCTCTCGTAGTCAAGACAATCGTAAGCAAAAAGAACAAAGCTGGAGGCATTATGTTACCTTACTTCAAACTATACTGCAAGTCTACAGTAACCAAAACAGCATGGTACTGGTACCAAAACAGATATATAAACCAATGGAACAGAACAGAGGCCTCAGAAATACTGCCACACATCTGCAACCATCTCATCTTTGACAAACCTGACAAAAACAAGCAATGAGGAGCGGATATCCTATTTAACAAATGGTGTTGGGGAAACTGGCTAGCCATATGCAGAAAACTGAAACTGGACCCCTTCCTTATACCTTATACAAAAACTAACTCAAGATGGATTAAAGATTTAAATGTAAGACCTAAAACCATAAAAACCCTAGAAGAAAACCTAGGATATAGGATACAGGCTTGGGCAAAGACTTCATGACTAAAGCAACAAAAGCAATGGAAACAAAAGCCAGAATTCATAAATGGGATCTAATTAAACTAAAGAGCTTCTGCACAGCAAAAGAAACTGTCATCAGAGTGAACAGGAAACCTACAGAATGGAAGAAAATTTTTGCAATCTATCCATCTGACAAAGGACTAATATCCAGAATCTATAAAGAACTTAAACAAATTTACAAGAAAAAAACAAACAACTCCATCGAAAAGTGGGTGAAGGATATGAACAGACAATTCTCAAAAGAACACATTTATGCAGCCAAGAGACATATAAAAAAAATGCTCATCATCACTGGTCATTAAAGAAATGCACATCAAAACCACAATGAGATACATCTCACGCCAGTTAGAATGGTGATCATTAAAAAGTCAGGAAACAACAAATACTGGAGAGGTTGTGGAAAAATAGGAACTCTTTTACACTGTTGGTGGGAATGTAAATTAGTTCAACCATTGTGGAAGACAGTGTGGCGATTCCTCAAGGATCTAGAACTAGAAATACCATTTGACCTAGCAATCCCATTACTGGGTATATAACCAAAGGATTATAAATCATTCTACTATAAAGACACATGCACACGTATGTTTATTGTGGCACTGTTCATAACAGCAAAGACTTGCAACCAACCCAAATGCCCATCAGTGATAGACTGGATAAAGAAATGTGGCATATATACACCATGGAATACTATGCAGCCATAAAAAGGATGAGTTCTTGCCCTTTGCAGGGACATGGATGAAGCTGGAAACCATCATTCTCAGCAAACTAACACCAGAACAGAAAACCAAACTAACACAAGAACAGAAAACCAAACACTCACTCATAAGTGGGAGCTGAACAATGAGAACACATGGACACCGGGAGAGGAACATCACATACCGGGTCCTGTCGTGGGGTGGGGGGGGTTACGGGAGGGATAGCATTAGGGAAAATACCTAATGTAGTTGACGGGTTGATGGGTGCAGCAGATCACCATGGCACCATGGCACATATATGTAGCAAACCTCCACATTTGCACATGTAACCCAGAACTTAAAGTATAATTTAAAAAGAAAAGAAAAGAAAAGAAAAGAAAAGAAAGACAACCTATGAAAGGAGAAAAAATATTTGCAAACTATATGTGAGACAAAGGACTTATATAAAAAATAAATAAAGACAGACTAATAAAAAAAGAAAAGAACCATATAAAATCAGAGATGCAAAAGGAGACATTACAACTCATACCGCAGAAACTCAAAAAGATCATTAGTGACTAGTATGAGTAAATACACGCCAATAACTGGAAAATCTAGGGGAAATGAATAAATTCCTAGACACATACAACTTACCAAGACTGAACCATGAAGAAATCCAAAACTTGAAAAAATGAATAACAAGACCAAAGTCATAATAAAAAGTCTCCCGGGAAAGAAATTCATGGGATCCAATGGCTTCACTCCTGAATTCTACCAAATATTTAAGGAAGACTTCCCACCAGTCTTACTCAAACTATTCTGAAAAATAAATAAGAAAGGAATACCTCCAAACTCATTCTATGAGGCCGGTATTACCCTGATATCAAAACCAGACAAAGACATATCAATAAAAGAAAACTACAGGTCCATATATCAGAGGAGTATTGATGCAAAAATTCTCAACAAAATATTTGCAAACTGAATTCAACAATACATTTAAAAGATCATTTATCATGACCAAGTGGTATTTATCTCTGGGATTCAAGAATGGTTCAACATATGCAAATCAGCCAATTTGATGCATCATATCAGTGAAATGAAGGAAAAAAACATATAATTTCACTGGATGCTGAAAAAGCTTTTAATAAAATTCAACATCCCTTTATGATAAAAATTCTCAAAAAAAAAAAAATGATATAGAAGGGACATACCTCAACATAATAAAAGCCATATAAGACCCATAGCTAGTGTCATACTGAATGAGGAAAAACTAAAAGTCTTTCCTCTAGGATCTGGAACATGACAAGGATAGACACTTTGACTAGTGTTATTCAACACAGTACTGGAAGTCCTAGCTAGAGCAATCAGATAAGAGAAAAATACAGTGCATCAAAATTAGAAATGAAGAAGTTAAATTACCCTTGTTTGCAGATGATATGATCTTATATTTGGAAAAACCTAAAGACTCCGCCAAAAAACTATGAGAACTGATAAATTCAGTAAATTTTCAGAATCAACAAAATCAACATACAAAAATCAGTAGCTTTTCTATATGCCAGCAGTGAACAATCTGAAAAAAAAATTTAAAGTAATCCCATTTACAATAGGCACATATAAAATTAAATACCTGGGAATTAACTTAAAGAAGTGAAAGATCTCTATAACAAAAACTTTTAAAATACTGATGAAAGAAATTGAGGAAGACACCAAAAACTGGAAAGATTTTCCATATTCATGGATCAGAAGAAACAATACTAAATAAAATGTCCATGCTACCCAAAGCAATCTACAGATTCAATGCAGTCCCTATCAAAATACCAATGAAATTCTTCACAGAAATAGAAAAAACAAAGAACAAAACTGATGGAATCAGAGGACCTAATTTCAAATTATACTACAGAGCTATAATAACCAATGCGGCCTGGTATTGGCATAGAAACAGACACATAGATCGATGGAACAGAATAAAGAACTCAGAAACAAATCTACACACCTACAGTGAGCTCATTTTCAAAAAAGGTGCCAAGAGCATACAGCGGGAAAAAGACATTCTCTTCAATAAATGGTGCTGCAAAAACTGGATATCCATATGCAGAAGAATAAAACTAGACCCCTTGCTCTCACCATAGACACAAATCAAATCAAAATGGATTAAAGACTTCAATCTAAGACCTTACACTATGAAACTATTACAAGAAAACACTGAGGAAGCTCTCCAGGACATTGGTCTGGGCAAACATTTCTTTGAGTAATACCCCACAATCACAGGCAACCAAAGCCAAAATGGACAAATGGTATCACATCAAGTTAAAAAGTTTCTGCACAGCAAAGGAAATGATCAACAAAGTGAAGAGACAACCCACAGAATGGGAGAAAATATTTGCAAACTACCCATCTGACAAGGGATCAATAATCAGAATGCATAAGGAGCTCAGACAACTCTACAGAAAAAAAAAAAAATCTAATATCTGATTTAAAATGGACAAAAGATCTGAATATGTATTTCCCAAAAGAAGAGATACAAATGCCAAACAGGCATATAAAAGGGTGCCTAACATCACTGATCATCAGAGAAATGCAAATCAAAACTACAGTGAGATATCATCTCACCCTAGTTAAAATGGCTTTTTTCAAAAGACAGGCAATAACCAGTAAGAAATGGGGGTGCCCCTGTGTAAAGAAAGCTACCGAAGCCTTACATTTGCACCTTAGCCTCAATAGCTAGTAACCCTAGAGAAGCAGCTTGTTGGAGCTCATCTGCAACTCCTGACTCTCAGGAGAAAGGTGGGTTTTAACCCAAAATTATGAGTGAGCTGTTGATTCCAAAATGTACTTGGGAGAAAGGCCAAGCAAGAGGTCATGGGTCAACTAAGCATTACCAAGCAGAAAACACAGTGCACTGCTTTTCTTTTAGTTTTTGTCTTTTCTTTGCTACACCTTTTACTATTTCCTTTTGGCTTAGAATGTAAAATCGATTGTTAAAATTTTGTTCTGAATAAATATTTGTTTTCTGTATTGCTAAAAAAATGACAGGCAGTAACAATGCTGGCAAGGATGTGGAGAAAAGGGAATCCTCCTACACCATTGGTGGGAATGGAAATTAGTGCAACCACTATGGAGAACAGTTTGGAGGTCCCTCAAATAACTAAAAATAGAACTATCATTTGATCCAGCAATCCCACTGCTGGTTATATACTCACAAAAAGACATCAGTATACCAAAAAGATATCTGCACTCCCTTGTTTGTTGCAGCACTGTTCACAATAGCTAAAATTTGGAAGCAACCTAAGTGTCCATCAACAGATGAATGAATAAAAAAAAATGTGGTACTTATACACAATGGAGTACTATTCAGTCATCACAAAGAATGAGATTCTATCATTTGTAGCAACATGGATGGAACTGGAGGTGATTGTGCTAAGTGAAATAAGCCAGGCACAGAAAGCAAATGTCACAAGTTCTCACTTAAATGTGGGATCTAAAAACCAAAACAATTGAACTCATGGACATAGAGGGTAGAAAGATGGTTACCAGAGGCTGGGAAGGGTAGCAGGAGGGTGCATGGGAGATGAGGATGGTTAATGGGTGTTTTAAAAATAGAGGCCAGGCATGGTGGCTCATGCCTGTAATCTCAGCACTTTGGGAGGCTGAGGCAGGTGAGGATCACCTGAGGTCGAGAGTTCGAGACCAGCCTGACCAACATGGAGAAACCCTGTCTCTGCTAAAAATACAAAATTAGCCGGGTGTGGAGGCACATGCCTGTAATCCCAGCGACTCCGGAGGCTGAGGCAGGAGAATCGCTTGAACCCAGGAGGTGGAGGTTGCGGTGAGCCGAGATTGCGCCATTGCACTCCAGCCTGGGCAACAAGA
>NW_016804690.1:3739853-3762370 GCF_001698545.2 Rhinopithecus bieti
AATCTCTATGCAAATATATCTCATAAAAACCAGAACAAGGTGAGAGGTGACAATATGCTAGCAGCCCTCACTCTCAGCACCCCATCGCCTCAGCATCCACTCTGACCACGCTTGAGGAGCCCTTCAGCCCGCCATGGCACCCTGGGAGCCCCTCTCTGGGCTGGCTGAGGCCGGAGCTCCCCCCCCCGCCCCCCCCCCGCTTGCCAGGTGTGGAGGGAGAGGCGCCAGCGGGAACCGAGGTGACGATGTGCTAGCAGCCCTCACTCTCAGCGCCCCCTTGGCCTCAGCGTCCAGTCTGGCGGCGCCTGAGGAGCCCTTCAGCCCGCCACCGCCATGGCACGGTGGCAGCCCCTCTCTGGGCTGGCTGAGGCCGGAGCCCCCTCCCTCTGCTTGCCGGGAGGTGTGGAGAGAGAGGCGAGGGCAGGAACTGGGGCTGGGGGCTGCGTGCTGCGCTCGCGGGCCGGTGTGAGTTCCGGCGGGTACAGGCGTGGGCTCGGCGGGCCCGGCACACAGAGCGGCCGGCGGTGCCGCTTAGCACCCGGGCCAGCAGCTGCGGAGGTTGTGCCGGGTACCCCAGCAGTGCCCGCCGGCCGGCGCCGCACTCAAAGTCTCGCTGGGCCCTAGCTGCCTGCCTGCCTGTGGGGCAGGGCTCGGGACCTGCAGCCAGCCATGTCTGAGCTCCTCCCCCTCCCTCGCAGCCTGAGCCTCCCCTACAGGCGCTGCCCGCTGCTCCATGGTGCCCGGTCCCATCCACAGCCCATGGGCTGAGGAGAGCAGGCGAGGCTGGGGACTGGCAGGCAGCTCTGTCTGCAACCCCCGCGCAGGATCCACTGGGTGAAGCCAGCTGGGCTTCTGAACCAGATGAGGATTTGGAGAACTTTTGTATCTAGCTGGAGGATTATATGTGCATCATTCAGCACTCTGTGACTCTGCCTCTAGTTCAAGGATTGTAAACGCACCAATCAGCACTCTGAGTCTACCTCAGGGTTTGTAAATACACCAATCAGCACTCTGTGTCTAGCCCAAGGTTTGTGAATATACCAATTGGTACCTTGTATCTAGCTAACCTAGTGGAGACTTGGAGAACTAGCACTCTGTGATTCTGTGTCTAGCTGGAGGATTGTAAATGCACCAATCAGCACTTTGTGTCTAGCTCAAGGTTTGTAAACACACCAACTGGTACTCTGTAACTAGCTAACTAGCACTCTGTGACTCTGTGTCTAGCTCAAAGATTGTAAAGGCACCAATCAGCACTCTGTCAAAACGGACCAATCAGCTCTCTGTAAAGTGGACCAATCAGCTCTCTGTAAAATGGACCAATCAGCAGAATGTGGGTAGGACCAGATAAGGGAATAAAAGCAGGCTGCCCCAGCCAGCTAGCGGCAACCCGCTGGGGTGGCCTTCCACACTACCGAAGCTTTGTTCTTTTGCTCTGCAATACATCTTGCTGCTGCTAACTCTTTGGGTCCATGCTGCCTTTATGAGCTGTAAGACTCACAGCGAAGCTCTGCAGCTTCACTCCTGAAGCCAGCGAGACCATGAACCCACCGGGAAGAACAAATAACTCCGGATGTGTTGCTTTTAAGAGCTGTAACTCTCACTAGCAGCTTCACTCCTGACAGGGAGACCAGGAACCCACCAGAAGGAAGAAGCTCCAGACACATCTGAACGTCTGAAGGAACAAACTCTGGACACCCCATCTTTAATGAACAGACAGTTCTCAAAAGAAGACATTTATGCAGACAACAGACACATGAAAAAATGCTCATCATCACTCGCCACCAGAGAAATACAAATCAAAACCACAATGAGATACCATCTCACAGCAGTTAGAATGGCAATCATTAAAAAGTCTGGAAACAACAAATACTGGAGAGGTTGTAGAGAAATAGGAACATTTTTACACTGTTGGTGGGACTGTAAACTAGTTCAACCATTGTAGAAGACAGTGTGGCGATTCCTCAAGGATCTAGAACAAGAAATACCATTTGACCCAGCCATCCCATTACTGAGTATATACCCAAAGGATTATAAATCATGCTGCTATAAAGACACATGCACACGTATGTTTATTGCGGCACTATTCACAATAGCAAAGACTTGGAACCAACCCAAACGTCCATCAGTGACAGACTGGACTAAGAAAATGTGGCACATATATACCATGGAATACTATGCAGCCATAAAAAAGGATGAGTTCATGTCCTTTGTAGGGACATGGAAGCAGCTGGAAACCATCATTCTCAGCAAACTATCACAAGAACAGAAAATCAAACACTGCTTGTTCTCACTCATAGGTGGGCATTAAATAATGAGAACTCTTGGACACAGGAAGGGGAACATCACACACCAGGGCCGGTTGTGGGGTGGGGGGAGTGGGGAAGGATAGCATTAGGAGATATACCTAATGTAAATGACGAGTTACTGGGTGCAGCACACCAACATGGCACATGTATACATATGTAACAAACCTGCACGTTGTGTACACATACCCTAGAACATAAAGTATAATAAAAAAAAGAAAGCTTATTCAAAGAAATAATAGTAGAAAATTTTTCAAAACTTAAGAAAGAGATAAATATCCAGGTACCAGAAGATCAGAGAACACCAAAGAGATTCTACTTGAGAAAGACTACTCAAAGCCACATAATAATCAAACTGTCAAGGTCAAGGAGAAAATCCTAAAAATAGCAAGAGAAAATAAACAAATAACATATAAAGAGTCTTCAATTTCTCAGAAGACAGACTTCTCAATGGAAACCATATAGGCCAGGAGGACATGAGATATGTTCAGAGTGCTCAAAGGAAAATACTGGCATCCAAGAATATTGTATCCAGCAAACATAACTTTCACATATGAAGGAGAAATAAAAGTCTTTCCCACACAAACAAAATGGAAAGAATTCACAATCAACAAATTCATCTTACAACAAATGGTAAAGGGAGGCTGGAAACAGTGGCTTATGCCTGTAATCCCAGCACTTTGGGAGGCCAATGTGGGCTGATCACAAGGTCAGGAGATCAAGACCATCCTGGCCAACATGGTGAAACCCCGTCTTCACTAAAAATATAAAAATTAGCCAGGTGTGGTGGTGCACACCTGTAGTCCCAGCTACTCAGGAGGCTGAGGCAGGAGAATCCCTTGAACCCAGGATGCGGAAGTTGCAATGAGCCAAGATTGCACCACTGCACTTTAGCCTAGGCAATAAGAGCAGGAAAAAAAAAAAAAGAAGAAGAAGAAGAAGTAAAGGAACCTCTTCAAACAAGCTGAAAGAACAAAAAGCACTGAAGTCCAAAAAGGAAATATTTGAAAATATAAAATCCACTGGTAAAATTAAGGACACAGACAAACCCAGAATACTCCAATACAGTAATTTGGTATGCAATCCACTCATAGCTCTCGTATGAAGCCCAAAAGACAAATATGTCAAAAATAATAACATCTACAGCAACCTGTTAAGAGATAGGCAACATAAGAATATGTAAATAAAGACAACATAAAGTCAAAATATAGACGTCCCCACATTTGCAGTTAACATGTTGGAGAGTTTTTTCATTTTTTCTTGATTTGTTTGTTTCTATTCTTTTCTTTGTAATCTAAGTTGTCATCTCTTTAAAATAACTTGTTATGTCTATAAGATCCTTTTAGTAAGCCTCATGATAACCACAATGTGAAAACCTATAATAGATTCTCTTTTTAAAAGAAAAGAAACAAATTAAAACATATTATCAGAGAAAATAACCTAAAAGGAAAACAATAAGAAGAGAAAATCCACAAAACAACCAGAAAATAGGCAGCAAAATGACAGTAGTAAATCCTTACTGCCTAATAAAAATACCGACTTAGACTCAAATTTTCCAATTAAAAGCCGTAAAATGGCTAAATGGATAAAGAAACATGACCCAAATATGTGCTACCTACAAGAAACCCACTTAACCTATAATGACATGCATAGACTGAAAGTGAAAGAGTGAAAAAAGATATTGCGTGCTACTTGACACCAAAATATAACAGGAACAGGTATACTTACATCGTGCAAAACAGACTACAAGTCCAAGAGACAAAAAGGTCACCATATATGGTAAAAGAGACAATTCAGCAAGAGAATATAAATGGAAAATCTATGTATGATAAAGGAGACAATTCACCAAGAAAATATATCCATGCACCCAACATAGGAGCTCCCAAGTATATAAAGCAAACATTAATAGATCTAAAGGGAAAGATAGATTTCAACACAATAATAGTATATAACTTCAACAACTCACTCTTAGTAATGGACATATCATCCAACGGAAAATCAACAAAGAAAATCAGAGTTAAACTACACACTAGAGCAAATGAGCCTGACAATAACAGATACTTTAACCCAATGACTGCAGGATACACATTCTTTTCATCAGCACAGGGGACATTCTGAAGAACAGACCATACTTTAGGCTACAAAACAAGTCTCAACAAATTCAAAAAAGTAGAAATCATATCAAGTATTTTTTCTTATCTTAATAAAATAAAACTAGAAATCAATAATAAAAGGAACCTCAGTAAATGCACAAACATATGAAAATTAAACAACATGCTCTTGAAGAACAAAAGGGTCAATTACAAAATTTTTAAATTTATTGAAACAATGAAAATGGAAATATAACATATCAAAATATAGAATGCAGCAAAAGCAATAGCAAGAAGGAATTTTATAGCAATAAAAGCCTATGTCAAAAAAGCAGAAAGACTTCAAATAAATAACCTAACAATGCACTCAAAGAACTGGAAAAGCAAGAGCAAACCAAACTCAAGATTAATAGAAGGGAAAAAATACTAAAGATGAGAGTAAAAAATAAATGAAATTGAGACTAAAAAAACAGGAGATAAACAAAATTAAAAGTCTATTTTTTGAAAAGATAAAAATGACAAACCTTTAGCCAGACTAAGGAAAAAGAAAAGACCCAAATAAATAAAATCATAAATGAAAAAGGAGACATGATAGCTGAGAGCACAGAAGTACAAAGACCGTTAGAGATTATTATGAACTACCATAGAGCAATAAATTGGAAAACCTAGAAGAACTGGATACACTCCTGGACACATAAAACCTACTAAGATTGAACCATGAAGAAAGAGAAAACCTCAGCAAACTAATAACAAGTAATGAGATAGAAGCCTTAATTAAAAAAAAAAGTCTCCCATCAAAGAAAAGTCCAGGCTAGGCATGGTGGCTCATGCATGTCATCCCAGCACTTTGGGAGGCCAAGGCAGGAGGATCATTTAAGGCCAAGAGCTCAAGACCAGCATGCACAGCACAGCAAGAAACCGTCTCTACAAAAAATAAAAATTAAAAAAAATTAGCTGTGTGTGGTGGTGCATGCCTGTAGTCCTAGCTACTTGGGAAGCTGAGACAGGAGGATCACTTCAATCAAGGAATTCCAGGCTGCAGTGAGCTATAATCACACCACTGCACTCCAGCCTGGGCAAAAGAGCAATGACTTGCCTCTATTTAAAAAAAATTTTTTTTTAAACCATGACCTGATGGCTTTATTACCAAATTCAACCAAACATTTAAAGAAAATCTAGTACAAATTCTATTCAAATTCTTCACAAAATGTCGAAGAGGAGGGAATCCTTCTAAACTCCTTCTGTGAGGCCAGCATTACCCTGATACTAAAATGATACTAAAATCAGACAAAGACACATAAGAAAGAAAACTGTAGACTAATATTACTGATAAAAATAGATGCAAAAATTCTCAACAAAAGCTACCAAACTGAATTCAGCAACTTGTCAAAAAAAAACATTCACTGTGATCAAGTGGGAGTCATCTCAGGGATACAAGAATGGCTCCACTCATGCAAATCAATAAATAAAATACATCACATTAACAGAACCAAGAACTGAAACCATATAGTCATTTCAACAGATGCTGAAAAAGTATTTAATAAAATTCAGCATCCTTTTATGAGAAAAAACCCACAAACTGGGTATAGAAGAAACATATCTCAAAGTAATTAAGGTCACAATGACAAATTGACAGTTAACTGATCATACTGAACAGGGAAAAATTGAAAGCCCGTCCTTTAAGATCTGCAGCAAGTCAAGGATGCCAACTTTCACCACTTTTATTCAACATAGTACTGGAAATCCTGGCCAGAGCAAATAGGCAAAAGAGAAAAATAAAGCATATTTAAATTGAGAGAAAGAAGTCACATTAACCTTGCTGACAGCTGACATAATCTTATACTTAGAAAATCCTAAAGACTCCACCAAAAAAGTGTTAGCACTGATTAACAAATTCAGTAAAGTTGCGGGATACAAAACCAACATACGAAAATCAGTAGCACTTATATACCCCAAAAATCAAGAAAGTAATTCCATTTACAATAGTTACAAAGAATATAAAATACTTAGGACTCAATCTAATCAAAGAAGTAAAGATCTCTACAAGAAAAACTATAAAATACTGAAGAAAGAAATGGAAAAGGAAATGCAAAAATGGAAAGACATTCCAGTTTATGGGTTGGAAGAATTAGTATTGTTAAAAATGACAATTCTACTCAAAGCAATTTACCAATTCAATGAAATCCCTATCAAAAAAACCAATGACATTTTTCACAAAAAAAAATAGAAAAAAGAATCCTAAAATTTATATGGACCCACAGAAGACCCCCAATAGCCAAAGCAATCCTGAGTGAAAAAAAGAAAGCTGGAAGCATCACACTACCTGATTTCAAAATATACTACAAAGCTATAGTAAGTAAATCATCATGGTATTGGCATAAAAACAGGTATGTAGACCAATGGAACAGAATAAAGAATCTAAATATATGTTCATTTGTTTATGGCCAACTCATTTTCAACAGAAGTGCTCAGAACATACAACGAGGCAAGGACAGTTTCTTCAATATATGGTGCTGGGAAAACTGAATAACCATATGTAGAAGAAAAAAATTAGACCCCTATCTCTCCCCATATACAAAACTCAAACAAAATGGATTAAAGACTTAAATCTAAGACTTGAAACTATAAAAATACTCAAAAAAAATATTGGGGAAATGCTCCATGGCATTGGTCTGGGCAAAGATTATTTGTGTAAGACCTCAAAAGCAGAGGCAACTAAAGCAAAAATCAACAAATAGGATTATCAAGCTAAAAAGCTTCTGCACAGCAAAGGAAATAATCAACAAAGTGAAGATATAACCCACATAATGAGAGAAAATATTTGAAAACTATCCATCTGACAAGGGATTGAATAGCCAGAATATATAAAGACTTCAAACAATACAGTAGCAAAAAAAAAAAAAAATTCAATTTTTAAATGGGTAAAAGACCTAAACACAAATATCTCAAAAGAAAACATACAAATGGCCAACAGGTATATGAAAAAATGCTTAACATCCCTAATTATCAGATAAATGCAAACCAAAACCACAATATGATATCATCTTACCCCAGTTAAAATGGCTTTTTTCAAAAATACAAGGAATAATGAATGCTAGCAAGAATGTGGAGAAATGGGAACTCTCATACACTGTGTTTGGGAATGTAAATGAGTACAGCTAGTATAACAATTGTATGGAGTTTCCTCAAAAAACTAAAAATAGAACTACCATATGATACAGCAATTCCACTACTGGGTATATATCTAAAAGAAATGAAATCAGTATATTGAAGAGATGTTTGAACTGTTATGTCTATTGCAGCATTATTCACAATAACCAAAATATGGAATCAACCTAAGTGCCCATCAGTGAATGAATGGATAAAAAAAGTGGTATATATAAACAGTGGAATGCTATTCAGCCATAAAAAGAATGAAATTCTGTCATTTGCAGCAACATGGATGAAACTGAAGGTCATTATGTAGAGTGAAGTGAAGTAAGTCAAGCACAGAAAGACAAATATCACATGTTCTCATTCATATGTGGGAGACAAAACAGTGAATTTCATGAAGATAGAGAGTAAATTGGTGATTACCAGAGGCTGGGAAAGGTAGTGAGTAGGAGGGGATGAAGAAAGGTTGATTAATGAGTATAAATAAGCAGTTTGATAGAGGAAATAAGACCTAGTGTTTGATAGGTGAGTAGCGTGACTACAGTTTACAGTAACCCATTGTATATTTCAAAGAGCTATAAGAGAATAATCCGAATGTTATTAGCATAAAGAAAAGACAAATATTTGAGGTGATGGATACCCTAATTACACTGATTTGGTCTTTACAAATTGTATAAAGGTATTACATTACCACATGTACATCCATATGTATATCCATTATGTATCCACAAAAAAAATAAAATATTTTAAAAAGAAGGTGGAAGACCTAGATTCCTTTCCACTTGAGTGAGGAAAGATAAACAGTTGGCAATGTTTTGCCTGATAAGAGAAGTGAAAACTATGCACATGCCCATTCTATTTGACCATATATTTGAAAAAGTGTCCTGTATGAAAGAGAGTACACTGATTCAGGTTTGGAGATTAGGGGAGTAGAGACAAGGAGTAAGGTAACCATCAATGGAACAAATGAGAGAAAGATAATATGAAAGCAGTTTTTATTCCAGTAAACTTAAAAGAAATTTTTTTTAACACTAAAGTGAACTTCTGTGATTTTCCTGTCACAAAAAGATATTTAATGGTAATAATAGCAGCTAAATAGTAATTATTCCAGTACAAGCACTGCATCAAATCCTTTACTTGTGTTATAATTTAATCCTAGCAATATTTTATGCAAAACACACCAGAAATCATCTTTACTGATACTTTTTTTATTTTTGTTTTTTTGAGATGGAGTCTCACTTTGTCGCCCAGGCTGGAGTACGGTGGTACGATCTCAGCTCACTGCAGGCTCCAACTCCCGGGTTCCAGCGATTCTCCTGCCTCAGCCTCCCAAGTAGCTGGGATTACAGGCATGCATCACCACATCCAGCTAATTTTGTATTTTAGCAGAAATGGGGTTCACCATGTTGGCCAGGCTGGTCTTGAACTCCTGACCTCAGGAGATCCGCCCGCCTTGGCCTCCCAAAGTGCTGGGATTACACGCGTGAGCCACCACACCTGGCCAATACTTTATTTAAATAAATATTTGACAACATCTATCCAGTTTAATGTATTCTACAAAAGAAATCCCAAGGACACAAAATATTTTCCTTTTAAAATACTTTAATATATGCACACATAATGTTTTCTGTTTTATTTTCTTTTTTATCTTTAATTTTGTTATTGATATTATTCCTAAGTTGAATGCTTTCATTATTTTTCAATCTTTTATTTTCTAAGAAAAATGTATTTTAAAACTGCAAAATTTCTTCTGAGTATTGCTTTGACTATGTCCCATTTGTTTTGATAAGAGTCCTCATAATTTATTTCTAAATAGTTTTGCTTTGCGTTTATACCAAGAACGTAGAGGGATATTTTACACTTCCAAGTGGACAGATTTACATGTGTGTATTTATGTGGCTAGCACTTTTGATAATTTCCATTTTTATTGCATTGCACTCAGAGAATGCAACTTGTATGACCCCATTTACTTTGGAATTTGTTGATATTTTCTCTGTGGCTCAACATATGAACTGATTGTGTAAATTTCTGTATATTTTTTTAAATGTGTTGTCTCTGTTGAATACCAAGTTTTACATATATCTATGAGATATGTGTATGTTATTCAAATGCTATTACTATATAATACCTTCTTTTTGTGTATTTAGTCTTAATTTTTACGCATCATTATGTTCTCCTTATATTTCTGTCAGTTTTGTATATTTTGAAGTTGCTAGATTCATGAAGTTAAGCGACTTCTTAGTGAACGCTCTACTTTTTTTTTTTTTTTTTTTTTTTTTTGAGATGGAGTTTCACTCTTGTTGCCCAGGCTGGAGTTCAGTGGCGCCATCTCAGCTCACTGCAACCTCTGCCTCCCATGTTCAAGCGATTCTCCTGACTTGGCCTCCCGAGTAGCTGGGATTACAGGCACCCATCATGCCCGGCTAATTTTTGTATTTTTAGTAGAGATGGGGTTTCACTATGTTGGCCAGACTAGTCTTGAACTCCTGACCTCATGATCTGCCTGCCTTGGCCTCCCAAAGTGCTAGAATTACAGGTGTGAGCCACCACATCTGGCCATGAACTATACTTTTAATCAATATAAATATGTCTCATTTTTCCTTTTATGCATTTGGCCTTAAATTCCATTTTATTTTATATTGATACTCTAATACTAGCTTATTTAAACTTAACTTTAAATTTTTGAATAGTGTTATATTCACAGAGTTCAACCTTGAAAATGTACAAAAGCTATCTAAAGGAGTAGACTTTTCACTCTGGTATCCCCCAGACACAGAATTTCCCTCCCAAGACACAGTGTTATCTGTATGTTGAATATATATCTGGATTGGGGTTTGGGCAGGGAAAGCAAACATGTGCTTGAGCCACCATCTTGATTCAGACTGTGAATATTATTCCAGTGGTGTGAATGCAGCTAGAATACATTCTCTTGCATCAGCCTAGAGTTGCAAATTCACATGTTGGGCCCAAGGAGAATGTCTTGTAGTCTATCTTAGGCCCTGTGGTCTAGGGAAGCCATTCTATATTTCGCAAGCTATGCCATTTTCTAGCTTGGTGATGGGGAAGGGAAGTAGGAAGGTGGGAGTCGGGGTGGAATCAGGGAGGTGTTGACATGGATTTGGGCCCTGAAATTATCGATTTTGAAGAAATTTATTTCTTGTAATACCCACTCATGAGAGACTTTCTGATGTTTCAAGACTATTAGGCTCAACAAAAACCAACCAATCAACAGTTTTGACTGATACTGTTGTCTCGATGTGGATAAGCATTATAGACACAAGCTGGTTTCTCCTCTTGAGGAGCTTAAAATTTAGAGGAGGCTAAAAGTATTCAGAAAACAAGTAATAACATAAGGAAACATAAAACCAAATGTATGCCTCAGGATGATCCTGTTGGTCTTAGAAAAGCGGTAAATTCACAGAACTCCTATATACATATGTGAGTAATATATATGCCTAAATATCTCTGTCGTTAAATGGAGCATTATTTCCTGCTGGCTGTTCTTTGCACATATCATTTGAAAAACAGCCCCATGATGTTAAAGGGAATCACACCCAAAGTTTGATTTATATTAGCTAGCCACGGACAATTGTACCACAGATGAAGAATTAACTCCTCTCTTTCATTTATCATTTTCTTATTTTTTCCCCATTCTTGATCTGATCCAGTCTTCCTTTTATCTCTCTCCCCATCCCTTTTCTTTCTTTCTTCACTATCCTTCTTCCACTACTTCTGATGAAGCATACTCAACAAGCATTCTGAACAAACCTTCCTCTGTGGGCCTCCCCCCTGAGAAATTAGGTGGCTGTGTCAATGCCTCTGATGCCTATTTTTACACTCGTGTTTGTCCGGAGTCTGACGTGGTTTATCACAGTCTCTCCAAAGGCCTATTGTTCAGCACTTCAAGAAGAATGTTGTTATATTGACTGTTAGTGCGTCAGCCCGGCTCTCTCTGGAGGAGCTCTTGGATGAAATTAGATAATTTCCATTAGGAGACCGTGCATTATTAGTCCCCGGTGCCAAACTGGAGAATGAGCCAAGATGACTATTTCTGGCCAGGCTCACCCCAGGAAGGAACCTTCTTGGCTTTAATGGGATTTTGCTATTGTTGGTTGCCTTCTGTTTGACACCAGGCCAGCCCAGGGTTGAAAATTGTTTAGAAAGCTGCATGAAATATAATAGAGCCCCAGCCATTTGCTGAGGCACATTCCTGCACAATGTTTATTTTGAAGAAGGGAAAAAAATATATTGTCCTTGGCAGACAACAATTAAAAAGAAAGAAAGAAAGAAAGCAGTAACTTGAATCTCTAACCATATGCTTCTTGTTGCCAGTTGTGTTTAAAAACTCCCTGCTGGTATCAGAGAATTTCACACTAAAGTGATAAATCTTTTGTAGTATTTATAAGCATCTTCACTACAGACCCAGGAAGATATTTGAAGTCATCAGGACTTTCAAGTTTGAGGCTGTTTTAAATGGGTGGATGACGAGGAGGGGAGGACTGAAAGAATATTCCAGGCTCACAGTGGTCCCAGTCTGGGCCCCAGATGTCAAGTTTACAAAAATCCCTCTGCCCTTCTCTCTGGTAAAAAAAACCTTTCTCACCCAATTCTAGGATCTGAGCCTTTGTGAGCTGGTTGTGTTCTGAGCAGAGTTAATCAATAAAGTGGTGGACGATGGTAGAAATAAAACTCCTATTCAGTCTTAATGACATTCTAAGGATTTGATTTTGATCAGAGTTGTGGTGGAAATTTTAGGGCTTTTTGATCCAATAAAAGCTGGCTCATCATGAGAGTTGACTATAGGGCAAAAGTTGTCTCTATTTTGGCACTGCGATGGCAAGAAATGTCTAGGAATATTGAAATGTTGGACACCTTTGAATGAGATTGAAAACTGCTTTCCCTAAATTGCTTTCTTACAATCGTGCTTAGTGTTGCAGGCTTAGCCTTCTTTTATTGTCCAGTCCCTTTGGCGCTAAGTGTGCATGCAAGAAAATGGTAAACAGAACAAGACAAAACAAAACCTAAGGTGGGGTCTCAATAGACAATCCTTGAAAAAGCAATTAAAATGTATTTATAAGAATTCCTTCGTTGAATTAAAATGCTGTTTCCCAAGACTGTTTAAAGATATAATCTTCAAGTCAAGAAGCCAATTCCATCAATTGACATTTAGATGTCTTCTGACTTGTTTCCTCTCAATTATTAGGCTTTAGCCTTGGCCGTTTCCTCTTTAGCTCTTTCAATAAATAATATGCACAACTAAGTCCTGACTGTCAACAACAATGGGGGAGAGGGGAAGCAGAAATAATTAAAAGATAATCACCAACGCTAACCACCAAATCAACTTTAGACATAAATGTCATCCTTTTCCCATGAAATCTTTCATCAGAAATGCTGACCCATGGGCCAAAACTCACTGATGGGTGGTGTGTGACCCCTGCACAAGAGGAAAAGGAGACAGGCAATTCCAAAATGCATGTGGCTCATATATAGATTCTTCTCTGGCTCTGCCTAGATAACTAGGTCCTGTTTTAGCCCAAAGGAGACCAAAGCATCCACGGTGCTAGGAATGAGTTTCACATGGCAGACAGAATTCTAAGATGATTCTCAAATTCTTGCCCCATGGCAGGTGGAATTCTAAGACAATCCTCAAATTCTTGCTCTATGGTGTACTTGCTATACATAATTCCCTCCCTATGAGTGTGGACGAGTCCTATGAATAGGGTGGGATATCATTCCTGTGATTAGTCTACATTATATTGCAAAAAATGAAGAGATTTTGCAGATGTAATTGAGGTCCCAAATCATTTGATTTTGAGTGAACCAAAAACCAGGTTATTTTGCAAGGGTTTGACTTAATCAAATCAAAGTCAAATCAAATTAAAGGAGGCATGTGTCCTTCCTCAGGAAAGAGGCACTGCCTTAGTCCCTTGGAGCTATTATGGCAAAGTACCACAGACAGAGTGACTTGTAAACAATAGAAACTTATTTCTCACAGTTCTGGAGGCTGGAAGTCCAAAATCAGAGTGCCAGCATGGTTAGGTTCTGGTGAGGGCTCTCTTCCTGTTTAGTAGACAGCTGCCTTCTCAAATGACGGAAAGAGAGCTAAAGAGCTCTCTGGAGTTCTTTTTATAGAGGCACTAATCCCATTAATGAAGACTCCATCCTCATGGCCTAATAACCTCTCAAAGGCCCCATCTCCTAATACGATCACATTGTGGGTTAGGATTTCAACATACAGATCTGGGGGAGACCACAAACATTCAGTCCATAGCAGATGCTCTCCTGCAGGCTCTTAAAAAGCAAACAGCCATGCTGTCAACTGCCTCTGGAGGGAGGCAGCATCTAGGAGTTGAGGACCTTGGTCCTACCCTAGGGAGGAACTGAATTCTGCCAATACCCTACATGAGCTTGGAAGTGGAGCCCAAGCTCCAGATGAAAATGCAGCTGACCAACACATTGTGCCTTGTGAGACTCTGAGCAGAAGACCTAGTTAAGCCATGCCCAGATGCTTGAATGATGAAACCATGAGATGGTAATGTATGTTGTTTTATACCACTGAACTTGCTGTAATTTGTTACACTGCTATAATAGATAACTAATACAACCACCCTGGGGACAACGTGACCAGTTCTGAAGGCCTGAAAGCTCTGAGTCTGCTGCTGCTGCAGGGCTCCAGATGGCAGTTTATCCGTGGGCTTGAACCTACAGGGGGCTGGAGGCTTTTCAGAGACTGTGCCTGAGATCTCTCAATTGCCTTCAGCTGGACATGGCTGGTTGCCTGGGGTTCCTGAGGTCTTGAGGAAGCATTGGCTATTTTCTACCTGAAGCAGCCTTGCAGAGAGTGGAAATGACACAGCATGAGGCCGCATCAGTCTGGGAAGGAAAGTGCCTTTTGATATTTATTAACCATGTAACTTGGTCAAGTCATTTAACCTCAGATGTGTCAAAGGGAGATAATATAATTTTTAGAGTTATTTATAGAAGTAAATAAATAATCTATATGAAACACCTAACCCAGACACTGGAATATAACATGAATTTTCTTTAAACTTAGCTTAAGCGCTGTCAGACAGCCTTAGTTCAATTCTGCCTCTGCTGCTTGCCAGTATGTTACTTAACTGCTCTCTGCTTCCATATGATGGTGAATAAAATGAAAATCACATTCGTACTTATTGTATACAGTTGTAAGTATTAAATAAAATAATTCAAGTAAAGCACTTATCATCTGCATGGCACATAGTAATGTTAATCTGTGTAGTTATTATCCCTTCACTCCCAATGCCCAAACTGGAATTCTTCACTTCCTCTTCCATAGTCTCATGAACTAATTGAATTTCTAAGATAGCACTTCTCATATTCTCAGATACCTGTATTGTAAGAAGTTGCATACATTTCTTTCTCTCCCACTCTACCTTTCACTTTATGAGGCAGGAGCCATAATTGATTTATTTCTGCAATCTACCCAGAGCCTTGTCTATTACCTTCCATGTAGCAGATGATCAAAAGCATTAACTTGACTGAACTTTGAATTAAATTGAACAGAGCTAATGGCAGATAGGTGCTGCTTACGCACCCCAAGAAATGCCAGTGACCTTGCAGAATCATTTGGTCTTTTCTTCTTGGTAGATCAAGTTGGACCAGATCAATCTGTCCCTAGCTTTGGTTGAAATATCCCTGCATAAAGAGTTGTTCATATCATTCATCAATCGACCAACTGAGCATTTATTTTCTGGGAGATGTACATCTATAGCATCTAGTAGATGTTTTCATGGTACAAACCAAGAGGCAGAAGCCAGATTCCTCTTCTCAGAAACCTCCATGATAATGCAGGGAACAGTCTCCTAGTCCAGAGCTCCTTTTGCTCTAATGTTGCCCCTGCCCCAGCTCTCCTCGTACCTTCTCCTCTGAACTCAGGAGAGACACTCCCCAAAACAGCTGCTCGCCATCCTCAGCCACACGACCCTAACATAATTAAGACCCATTACTGAATCACCCTCAGCCCTTGCCTCACTTAGGTTCTGCCTGGAAAACAAGGATATTGATGATGACCTGCCTGGTAGGGTGACTGTGAGAAATAACTCATTAAAATGGCTGCACAGTGCAATGAAAAGGCCAGAGAGTAAGATCAAGCAGCTCTCCCTGGCACTCCATTCATTTTCAAGGGAAAACAATTCCGGATCAGAGCTATAAAAAGAATGCCAAAGATAAAGCGAGCCTCTCTCCCCACCTCGGGTTATTTGTTTTCAATGAGGACCCAGGCACTTGCCTGCCTCCTTTTCAGCCTTTATCACAGCACATTTCTCATCTGTTCTTTTATTCATGCTGGGTCATTTTCATTGTCTCCTGCTCAGAAATGTTTGATAAGAATCTAGCTGAGTGGCATTAGGAAAATCCGCTGCTCAACAAAGGAACCTGCCATTGTGACCCACGCACTTCAAAGCTCTCACAATATCTTATTTTATTGTTTCTTTATGTTTTCAAAAGTACGAACAATATAGTTTGTGTCCTAGACCATCTGTGAGAAAATATATTTCTCATTAGTTGGATCCTGAACTGCCAATGACTAAAGAAAATGTATAGCAATTCATGTTAAGGTTTGTAAAAGTGCTTAATAAACTTTTTTCTTCAAAGTACAATAGCACTGATTAGGTACTTGGGTAGAAACCCAAGAGTCAAGATGTCACAACTAGATTGCTCCTGAGTTAATTTAGCATATCTTTATTAATTCAATATAACTGAGAGTGTAACAAATGCAAAGTATTATGATAGGCCTGAGGAGAGCAGGAAGAGCCTATGCTTTTCATAGGAAGGGCCTGACATGTCTATCAAGTATTACAGAAAAGGACAGTAACAGGGACTTATGAATGGTATGGACAGGCTTCACAATTATGAGGATTACTCTAAACATTGCACAGGGCTGGTTTAACAGATCAAGTTAGTCAAAACAAAATTGATAATACATTACAGAGAATAGGAATTAAAGGAAATTCTCCAAATAGCAAGGAGGCATAAACTGAAGGGAAATGGTAAAGTGGCTTCCTGTGATTTGTTCATAGAAGTAGAATTAATTGGGCAAACTCAGCAAAAGGTAGTTATTCTGAATTTTCCTCATCTCAAATACCATCCTTGGCCTTCTCCAGTGATATATTAACACTTACTCACTGGGGTTAGTTTCCTGGACTATAAGGTGAGGTCAGAGGATGTTCCTAGTTCCTATCTCGTTCAAACTATTTTCCCAGCATCTAGCAAGGTGCCTGGTGCACAGGCAAGTGTGTGTTTTATGAATGAATCAAATGAAACCCTGAGACTAAATGGCATCTTGAAAGGGACTCCATGTTATGTTTCCTTTCTGCCACCAGCTCCTATTTTTGGGACACCAGTGGCAAATATTTAACTTAATCATATTTTTCTGTCCATGTCATGTCGTCATCATCATCCCTTGCAAGGCTCCTTTCTTATGTTATTTTCCTTTATTATTTTCTCCTTTTATTCTTCCAGACTGACTTTCATTCATTTCTCTCCCATAAGCCCCCACTCCTGGGTATCTAATTTATGTTCTTAGTTAGGTCCATACCTGTAAATATCATGATATTATTGCATATATGTGATTAATGTACACAAATAGTATTTACCTGTGGATCTCGTTATATTCATTACTTTTTCATGCAAAAATATATTTTTGAGATTTAGTCATGTTGTCCTTTACAGATAGATTGATTGATAAATAAGATAGATGACAGATAGATAGATAGATACATACATACATACATAAATTTAAAAATTCTGACTCCTGCATTGTATTCCATTATTTGTGCCTGACATCTTGTAACTATTCATTCCTTGGGAAGAGACTTAAGGTTGCCTTTACTCACTATTTCAATTGCCTCTACCAAACAATCTTTTCCCCATGGATTTTGTTGGTAACTTATAATTTTGATACAATTTCAAATTTAAAGAAAAGTTGAAAGAATAGTGCAAGAAATGCCCATATACTCTTTACCTAGATTTATTAATCATTTAATATTTTGCCCCATTTACTTCATTACTTCCTATTTCTATTTATATGTATGCACTTTTAATCATTTGAGAGTAAACTGGATATATCAGCCCCTTTATCCCTAAATATTTCAATGTTTATTTCCTTAAAAACACAAACATTCTTTTATATGTCACAGTTCCATTATCAAAATCTGGATATTTAACACTGACATAATACAATACTATTATGTAATCTACATTGTATATTCAAATGGTAACATTTGTCCAAGTACTGGGCACAGAGCTATTCTGCTCTCCCAAACCAGTATCCAGTGCAGGATTATGCACTGTGCTGTGTTGGTTTATCTCTTTAACCTCCTTTAATTTGGAACAGTTTCTCAGCCTTTTTTCTTCACCTTGACTCTTCTGAAGAGGACAGATCAGTTATTTTGTAGAATATTCTTCAGTTTAGGTTTATCTAAAGTTTCTTGATGTAAGGTGACAACTGCCATATTTCTCCACTGTCAGGGTGGTATTCTCGCCTTTGTGACTAATAAGTAATATTTTGCAAGATCCTTTGAGACAATGTAAATGTTCTTTTCTTCCCTAAATTTTCACTCTTCAGTTTTAGCACCCATTGATAATTTTCTAACTCCAACATTCCTTCTATTGTAAGGAAGAGCTTGTTCTTTACCCATTTTTATTTATTTATTCATTGACTAATAATATCAATATGGATTGATGGATTTTCATTTTGTCGAATGAGTTTAATTTATTACTATTCAATTATAAAATTATAATGGATTTGGTCAGTGACAGCCACTTCAGGTTAGCTCCAATATGGTTTTAACATATCCTCATTACTGGACAAGCACTTCCTGACTTTTTGGCACAAACAAGATGTTCTAGGCTCATTGTTGACCTCTGCCCCAGCCCTGGAATCAGACTTTTCTCCAAAGAACTCTGATTTCTTTTAATGGAAGGTGGTATATAGAAACCAAGATCTGGGCATTAGACAGAATCATTGCCACTGATGTGGCATGGCTTTTAGGTCTTTCCAAGTGATGGTGGCTAGGAAATACATATAATATATAATGTATTTTATTACACTGATGTTCAGACTGATACCACTAATCTCAATTCAACAACATAGGGTACATTCTACTCATCCTTCTTGCTGTGTTTGTAACTCCAACAATGGGAAATCTGGTTCCCATTATTCTCAATCTTTTTGCTCTTTTGCTAACCATTACTACTTCAAAAAGCAAACTTCATAAGTTTAATGCTTGCTTACAGTTCTTTTTCATATACAATCTTCAGAAGTGAAATGCACAGATCTTAAGTGTGCAATTTGATGAGTAGTGGTAAATGAAATCACCCATCCAACCACACAGCTCTCAAGATATAAGGCATTTCCATGATCCCAGAAAGTTCTTTTGTCAACCACCTTCCCACTAGCAGCCATTTCTTATATTTTATTTTTTTCACCATAGATTTTTGTCTGTTTTCCTGTTCTTGGCCTCATATAAATGGAATCATAAAGTATCTATTCCTTTTTGTTTTGCCTCTTGCTCAGCATGTCTGAGACATTGATCCACGTTGTTGTGTGTGCTAACAGTTCTTTCCTTTGTATTGTTCAGTAGTATGCCATTGTATGACCATACCCCATTGATCTATCTATTCTTCTATTCATAGACATTGGTTTCCAGTTATTGTCTATTATGAATAAAGTTGCTATAAACATTCTTGTAAAGTCTTTTTGTGGACTTACGTTTCACTTCATTAATCTTCCAAAATAACCAATTTTTTATTTTGTTCGTTGTCTCTATTATTTTTCTATTTTCTATGTGATTGATTTCTTCTCTTATCCCTAGCATTTCTTTCTCTGTATTCACTCTGGGTTTAATTGCTCTTCTTTTTCTAGTTGCATAAGTAGAAACTTGGGTTTTATATGGCCTCCCAAAGGGCTGGGATTACAGGCATGAACCACCGCACCCGAATGACTGATTATTTTTTAGCATTCCATTTTATCTCCTCTACTGGCTACTTAACTTTACCTCTTTGCATTTTTTGTTTAGCAGTTGTTCTAGGGATTGCATATGCATCCTTAACTTATTACTTAGGGCTAATATTGCATGAAATATAAGAGCATTACAACAGTATAATTCCATATGTCCACTTCCAGCCTTTGTGCTATTGTTACATACATATTATATCTCAATACATTATAAACCCCCAAAAAGAGTACTAAAGTTTTGCTTTAAACAGTCATATATTGTAAAGAAATGAAAGGAAGAAAAAATATTTTCATCCTGCTGAACTCTTTATTTCAACTATTGTATTTTTTCTACCCTGTATTTCCATTTGACTCCTATTCATAATTTATATCTGCTTCATGTTTCCAACATCCTTTATTCGAACTTTGAAAATATTTATTATATTTATTTATATTCCTGTTCTTCCCAGACCCTTAATTTTGCTTCCTCTGGTGTATGTCATTCAGTTTTTGGCCTTTCTTTCCTGATGTCTGTGTTCCTCAGAATTCTCTTTTGTCTTCCCTTCTGAAATCCTATCAGCTACCTTTCTGTTAGTATATACCTTGGAGGAGAGTCAAATGCCTAGATTGTATAGCCTCCAAGTGATTTGGGCAAGGGGCACGCCTCTAAGCACTTCAGGGTGATGTTGCCTTCCGCTGTAATTCCTGGGTATGTAGTCATGCCCAGAACCTCCACTCAGGCACTGTTCTTTTCAGAGGCTGTCTTTCTCGGTGGTAATCTCTAAGCCCAAAGCATCAGCAGGACATTGCTCTCACATTTCATACTGCTCTTATATTTCATGCCATATTAGCTCTAAGTGATAAGTTATGGATGCATATGCAATCCCTAGAACAACTGCTAAAAGAAAAAAATGCAAAGAGGTAAGTAAAGGAGGTAGAGGAGGTAAAATGGAATGTTAAAAAGGTTTTGGTAAGGGAATCCTCAGAGTAGCCTGTCCAGCAAACCTCTATTTACTACGCTACTCAGGATCTAGGATCTCATTCTGTTGCCTTTGAGAAGCACAACTATTTTCCTGTGCTGTAGGGTCAATGTGGTGGGCAGTGATCCACCCAAATAAACATGAAGGAAAGATAGAAACCAACCAGCAAGCACTTTTCAGGCACAACTCTAGTGTGTTAGTCAAGGTTCTCCAGAGAAACAAAACCAACAGGAGACTAACTGGCTCACAGGATTATAGGGGCTGGCCAAGAGGTCTCAAGGTCAGTAGTCAGCAATTGAAGACCCAGAAGAGCCGAAGTGTCATTACAGTCTGAGTTCAAAGACCTGAGAACCAGGAGAGCTGATGGCATAAATTCCAGCCTGAAAACTGGCAGGCTCAAAGCCCAGGAAGAGCCGATGTTTTAGTTCAAATTCAAAGGTTGAAAAAGACTGATGTTCCTGCTCAAATAGTCTGGCAGAAGAATTTTCCCCTTTCTCAGTCTTTTTGTTTTAGCCAAGCCTTCAACTGATTAGATGAGGCCCACCATATTAGGAAAGGCAATCTGCATTACTCAGTGTACCAATTCAAATGCCAACCTTATCCAGAAACATCCTCACAGACAAACCCAGGATAATGTTTGATCAAATGTCAGGGCATCCTTGGTCCAGTCAAGCGGACATAAAATTACTCATCACACTCAAAGTGTCTGTGACATTTTGCCCTCCCCCACTCTCACCCTTACCATGTCTCCCACCCTCACCATGAAAATCTCTATAGTTTTTCTCTTTGCTTTCAGGATCTGGCAACTTCCTTTCACTTTAAGATTGGGCTTTGGGAGGAAGCCAATATCCTGTGCTAGTTCACTACCTTTTTTGAAACTAGAAGCTTTCAAAGCATTTAATTTCTACCTGATATAGGAAACTCCTAATTGTAGGATTACTCTAAGACATTTCTTTAAAAGGTACAGAAGACTCATTAGCAGTTTTCCAACCTCTCTGACCTGAAAGAAATATAAGATGAAAGCACCGACTTGTTATTAATCAAGTTGTGTCTGCCTGGTTTTCTGTGGGTGTGTTTTGTTTTTAATAAATGGCTGCTAATAGTTGAAATTCAATATACTAGCCATAAAAGAAATGTGACAGGTCATGGGCCAAAAGAAGTTAACTATAGGAAGTGGAAATTTTGAATAAGACAATGAGATTCAGTGAGTGATAAATATAGTATATCATGTGAGCTTTTAGTCCCAGAAGAAAATCATTTTATAGACTTAAAGTTATTGATGGTGCCAGATTTCCCTTCCCCTGAGGGAGCATTTCCCAGCCTTTCATCCAAACCTTCCCTTGCTTCACACCCTCCACTCCTTTTCCTAGTGAGTTTCTGAAGTCCGTTAGAGAATGCTGCAGGGTGAACAGCGAGGCGCAGTGTGTCAGCCTAAAAAACAAATCCAGAGAAATCTGCCAAGCATCAAAGTGCTGTTAAAACCTGGAGCTGCACTCTGATGTGGTCAGTTTGTGTTTTATGTTGCATTTCAAGATGTTTGGAGTAGCCTCTTGGTTCTTGAAGAACAGGGAAGTAGATGAGATTTCCACTGCACTATTACTCATTCCTTTGTCCTGTGGAGAGCAGAGTTATGGCTACTGTTGCAGAAGGAGGCATGATTATGTTTACTCATATATTTCCTTGTGTTTTTCTTCCTACCAGACCAGGTGGTCTCAGAAGAGGCGACTGGTTGCCAGGATGCACAGTCTATGAAACCCAGAAGTAACTCTGGAGATCCTCCAATTACCTCTGACTTTACAGTGGAGGAAACTGAGGCCCAGATGGAGTCAGTAGTTTACTTGAGATCTCACAGTTGCAGAAGTGAACTAGAAGCCAGGTGATCTGATTTCTAAACCAATGGATTTTTCATTACACCGAGACTTCACTTTAAGATTTTCCTTTAAGTCCTTTAAGACTTTCACCTGTTACATGAGAGTATGTTATTCATCTTGATTTTTTTTTTTTTTTTTTTTTTTTT
>NW_016804690.1:3762720-3772265 GCF_001698545.2 Rhinopithecus bieti
TTTTTTTTTTTTTTTTTTTTTTTTTTGAGATGGAGTTTTGCTCTTGTTGCCTAGGCTGGAATGTAAATGGCGTGATCTCAACATACTGCAACCTCTGCCTCCCAGGTTGAAGCGATTCTCCTGTCTCAGCCTCCCGAGTAGCTGGGATTACAGGCACCTGCCACCACGCCTGACTAATTTTTTTGTATTTTTAGTAGAGACGGGGTTTCACCACGTTGGTCAGGCTGGTCTCAAACTCCTGACCTCAGGTGATCTGCCCACCTCAGCCTCCCAAAGTGCTGGGATTACAGGCATGAGCCACCATGCCCAGGCTTTGATTTTTTTTTTTTCAAATGAATTAATGGCCTTGGCTTACAGAGGTAATGCTTTTATTCCTATTTATTTCTACAGTTTGCTCCTTTAAATTATTCCTTTATTGGTGGTGGGGAAGTTACTGGGTAGAAATAAAGTAGCCTAATTTGAAACAACTAGCCTTAGCTTTTATTTTTTGATACAAGGGTTTATAAAGCCAGAGTTGAGGAAAAGCTAGAGATAGGGCACAAAGACCTGCCTTTGCTTTCCCAACCCTGAATGACACACAGTCAGTGGGCTGTTCACTCAGTTGTCAGCCTATGTGCTTTCCTAGAGCTACTGTGATGTGTCAAGTTGTGCACAATGCTGGGCATATAAAAGTAGACTATATGATTTCATTCTTTAGGCAGCTGAGAAGACACAGTCCAAGGAATCAATTTCTTGCCAGCATGTTACATGCCATAATGGAAGTATACACAGGTGCTGTGGAAGCAAAGGAGATACACCTAGCCCAGGAGACATTGATTATATCACACTATCATTCTCATTTACACATGTGTTGGGTCTTAGTTATTTATTCTCCCCAGCATCCTACATAATACCAGCTCATGGTAGTTGACAAATAATTGCTAAATGGAAAGAATGTACAGCTAAGCATTACAGATTTTGTAAATTCAGTCTAGAATCAGAAAGGACCCAGTACTTTGCTTACACCCACAAGTAGCCAACCGGCAGCCACAGGCCTGAATCTGATCCACTGTCTTCTGCTCATGCCATGGAGCTCATGCCATGGTTTTTGTTTTATAATTGAGCCATCTTTACTTAAAAATGCTAATTTCCAGCTTCTCGTGAAAGATCAGAATATCTGAAAACACTTTACACTTATTCCAAAATGACTTCAACTGTTGGAGCTAAGTAGAACTTAGAGCCTATGATGATTAATTTTATGTGTTGATTTGACTGGGATAAGGGGTGCCCAGATAGCTGGGAAAACAATATTTCTGGGTGTGTCTGTGAGGGTGTTTCTGGAACAGGTGTGAATCAGTAGACTGAGTAAAGAAGATCCACCTTCACCAACGTGAATAGGCATCATCCAGCCCATTGAGGGATCAAATAAAGCAAAAAGGCAGAGGAAGGGTGAATTCTGTCTTCCAGAGCTGGGACATCTTCCCTTAGATGCCAGAGCTCCTGGTTCTCAAGCCTTTGGACTTTGGGACTTACACCATCGGTTCTCCTTGATCTTATGCCTTTGAATTCAGACTTAATTACGTCACTGGCTTTCCTGTTTCTCCAGCTTGCAGACAGCAGATAGTGGGTCTTCTAGGCCTCCATAATTGCATGAGCCAACTCCCAAAATAAATCTTTTTACATATCTATCCAATGGGTTCCACCTGTCTGGAGAATGCTGACTAACACAGATCCCCTTCGATCAAGCATGAGCCCTGGGGTGGCCATTGTCCTACCTGTCATAATGAGAGAACTCTTCTCATTTGTGTTATGGGTCCTGGAGGCATTTGATTATTGGTCTGGACATTTCCAGGAAACCCATGTAGGAAATGCAAGCATACCTATGAAAACTAGGAGAGAATTCCTGGAGTTCTAAGGTCTTGTAGAAGTGCAGTGTCAATGAATGCAGAATTGAGCCAAGCTGGAGAGAGGGAGGCTGGCCTGCAGGAGAAGAGATCCTTTACTGGTACCTGAATTGGTTCCTGCCAAAGTTATCTCTTCCAGTGAGGAAGCTATGCCTCTAGTTTCTCTCCTGAAAAGGGAGATTTTCAATCAACCCTGGCTTTTCATAAATGACTTGGGGCTGCTGGCTGAATAGCCTGTTGTTGGGGTTTACCCATGGGGATCTGCAAGAAAGCCTGAATCTTCTGATCCATCCAACCCCTCTTTTTACACTTGAAGAAACTGAGGCTGAGAGAGGGGAAGTGACTTAGCCAAGGCCACACAGCAAAGTCAAGATCCAAGACTAAAACCAATTGTTTCTCTGTTTTGCTTATTACCACAGCACAGAAATAAAGAAAAAGGGAATGGGAGAGAAGAGGTAGGTGTGGGGAGGCAATATGAAAACATGGAACAAGTGCTCTGCTTTTAAAATAACTAGAACCTTGAGCCCAGAAGATTTCTTTTCTTTTAATAAATAAACGTTTTATAGTCTTACTTCTATGGCTGGTGGGGGAAAAAAGTCCTTCAAGTCCCCAAGCAATGTTAGGAAAACCTCCATTAAATTCTAGTCTTCAAATCTGAGTCATAATAACTATAATAAACTCTGGGAGTGTTTCCTTAGGGTTTCTCTTTTAGGGTGGCGAGGAGGCAGCAAAAAGAATAGGCAAGTTTTCACAAGAAAAACTTGTAAATAGGCAAGTATAACAAGAAAATGTATAAACTGGGATGGCTTCACAATTAGGCATAGCCTAATTGTGCTTATGTGTCTAGTCAAGAAACTCTAGTCTAGAGTTCCAGGGGAAGAAGGTGTTGGGGGTGAGGGAGTAGGATTGGGTTGGGGGTAGTAGACTATATAAGGCATCATGCTCCTTCCCATGGAGGGGATGTATGATGGTTAATATTAGGTGTCAACTTGATTAGACTGAAGGATGCAAACTGTTGTTCCTGGGTGTGTCTGTGAGGGTGTTGCCAAAGGATATTAATTTTGAGTCAGTAGACTGGGAGAGGCAGACCCACCCTCAATCTGGGCAGGCACCATCTAATCAGCTGCCAGCACAGCCAGAATAAAAGCAGGCAGAGGAACATGGAAGGAGTAGATTTGCTGAGTTTTCCGGCTTTCATCGTTCTCTCATGCTGGATGCTTCCTGCTCTCGAACAACAGACTCCAAGTTCTTCAGCTTTTGGACTCTTGGATTTACACTAGCAGTTTGGTGGGGGCTCTGGGGCCTTCAGAAGGCTTCTCCGTCAGTTTCCCTACTTTTGAGGTTTGGGGACTCGGACTGGCTTCCCTGCTCTTCAGCTTGCCGATAGCCTATTGTGGGACTTCACCTTCTGATCATGTAAGTCAATACCGCTTAATCAGCTACCCCTCATTTATACATCTGTCCTATTAGTTCTGTCCCTCTAGAGAAACCTGACTAATATAGCATGTATATGTGCTGTTCCCTTTGCTTGGAATGCTTGTCCCCACTCTGACCCTAAGCACCACCACACGCTTCCTTCCCAGAGCTCAGGCGGTTATCCTCCAGGGCTCTGCTGAAATGTTCCTGAGCACCCCGCACTCTGCTTCACAGCACTCATCACATTTGTCACTTGTGTAATTTGTTGCTTATCCCAGGCTTCTGTATTACATGATAAGCTCCATTAATGACAGTGGTGTCTGCCTTGGTTTTGTTCATGATGAGCACGGTGCCTGGCCCACAGTACCAGTTCACTAAGTATTTAGCAAAGCACTTTATGAGGTCATCCCTGGTTCCAGCACCTCACAATCTTTATGGTGACTGTTTAGAGGGCAGCTAAGCAGAAAAAAAGTTTTCAACAAGGCTATTTCTGGCCTGTTTTCCCTCTCAGTACTACGTGGCAAGTCACATCTCCAAACTGAGGAGTGTGCCTGAAGAGTCAGGTCTGACAGAGAGAGGATTTATTGCCCTAGGTTTAAACAAGCAATCTCGACATAACTTCCAAAGGCACTGGCTGCTTGGAAGAAGTGAGTCCCTTGGGTCATTCCCTTCACTATTATGGACTCATGGCTGAGCAGGACAGAAATGTCACACAGGTGGACTGAGAATAAAATGATTTCAGATATGGGAGCCCCAAAGTGGCATCCCAGGGACTGGTGCTCAGAATTACATGACTTGGTTTTCTGTTGAGCTATTTCTGTCTTGGATAATTATAGCATGAGCTCTTGGCCAGTGGTGGGAATTAATCAATTTAATTCTCCCATAAAGATTCTGTTAAGTAAAAGAAAACCATTCGCAAACTGGAGTTCTTTGAGTTATCGGTAACAACTTACTTTGCACACATCTCATAGCACACTGGTTAATAGCCCCCACCAAATAACCAATATTTAGGCACCGTGCAAACATATGCAAAGTGCTTTCATGTATTATGCTATTAAATCTTCACAACATCACAGTTAGGTATTAGCACCATCTTACCTATTTTATGGATATCCAAACAGAGGTCTTCAAAAGTTAGAAAATCTGCACAGTCACCGAGCCAGTGGAGCCACAGCTGAGGCATGGACAGGCTCCTCTCCTACCACCTGCCAGGCCCCTCTTGCCCAGCTCATAAGGTCTAAAGTTTTCTCAACAAACTGCTTGATGTCGATGTTGGAACCTGGAGCATTGCCCTGCAGCAGAGAGGCAGGCCTGGACATTCGCATGTCAGCATGGGGCCAATCTGATAATTTCCAGTTGGGATCCAAGAAAAAGAAAAGCTCTCCACATGCCAACAACATTGTTATTAAGCTCTCTTGACCCAGCTACCCAACAACGACCCCAAATATTTGGTCTCTCCAGTGTGTGTATGGGTGTAGGGGGTAGCTGGGCATGAAGCTTTGTACACTTTGCACTTGGAGAGGTAGGGACAGGGGTCTAAATTAATGGAAACCTTGCCCAGGGGCTGGCTTTGGGAAGCATGCCCAGCAGCCATGTGGAAGTTCACTGCATTAAGGTGAATTACGCCAGGAGGGGTGAGTACAGGACAAGGAAGTACAAGTCAGGCCTGCTTTTCAAAATCGCCCTGCAGGCTGTTGTCCCCAGAAGAAGAGATCAACCTCAGGGGAGACCAGAGTCCTAGACACAAAACAAAAGAGTAATAAGGGAGGAAGCAAATGAAGTTGCTTATCTCATTTATTTATTTTTCTCTCCCATTTCCGCCTATGTTCCTCCAACTGAACTCCCCCTAGTCTCTGGTTTCCTGGCCGCTATCTGGCCAATAACCTCCACATTAGCATCCCCAGCCCCTCTGTGCCCCCTGTAATCTCTTCTCCAGGCTTTGCTGAGGACTGTATTTACCACCACACAGGATTTCCGTAGGTGATAACAGCAGGGCCTGGTTGGCTTTTCCCTCTGTTCAGAGCCAACCCTCGGCTTCTTGTGGTGTCTTCTTACAGCAAGGGAAGAATCTTAATTTCTCCCAAGAATGTGACTCTCTTTAAATGTCTTACCTACACCCAACAACTAAGCAAGCCTCTTGATGAGCAGCCCCTCACTCTTAACACTCTCACACTGTGGATTGAGAATTTACATTTTTTTTAAAAGGCAGGGCACAGTGGCTCATGCCTATAATCCCAGCACTTTGGGAAGCTGAGATTGGAGAATTGTTTGAGGCCACAAGTTTGAGACCAGCCTGGCCAACACAGGGAGACTCTATCTCCATACAAAAATTTTAAAAATTAGCCAGGCATGGTGACATGCCCCACGTGCTACTTGGGAGGCTGAGGTGGGAGGATTGCTTAAGCCCAGGAGGTCGAGGCTGCAGTGAGCTTTGGTGACACCACTGTACTGCAGTATCCTGGGCAACAGAGCAGGACCCTGCCTCTAAAAAAATAATAATAATGAAAGATAAATGTAAAACTCTGGTCTGTTCTGCTCTGTGTGTGTATGGTGCCCCACATGAGAGCCAAGAGACATAAGAGGTGCTGAGGTGAATTTTCCAAGGCAGGTCACTCACTCACAAACCTCTAGTCTGAGGATCGGATTGTGGGACAGACCTCCAGAATCCACCCCTCCAGGACTCTAACAGGCATCGTCAATCCAGGTCCCCACAGGTAGGGGACCCTTGATGGCCATTCTCACAGAACGTGTCCTCACCCTACCACATTCGCTTACCCCAGGCTGCTAGCTTTTCACTCAAAAACATATGTGCCTTACAGGGTGATGTGTTCTGTTTTTCAACTTCCTACTAATGTGTAATGCACATTCAGACAAGTACACAAGTTGCAAGCTCAATACATTTCCACAAAGTGAACAAACTTGGGTCATCAGCACCAGATCAATAACAGTATTTCCCATGGCCAGAAGCCCTTGTCTGCACCCTGGCCCCATCATTGCCCACCTCCTTCCCACCCAGTGTAACCACTGTCCTGACTTTGAGCACCACATATCAGGCTTGCCTTCTGGGGGTCACTTTTCAGAAACTGATTCCAGAGATGCACAGAAAAGACTTCACTTTTTCTTCATCAACAATGCCTGAGGTTGGGGAGGCTTGTGGAGCCTGATCTGGGTGTTCTATGTTACTTTTAACTGTCAAGATCCCTAACTCCTTAACACCACATAAACCGGAGGAATCATAGGGACAGGATTATCTCAGAGAGAAACACAGCGGTGGGCAGCTGGCCAAGTGTGGAGGAAAGTGAGATGAGATCAACAAGGTGAAGGCATTGTCTAGAGGCAGGAGTTGCAAGAGGTCGGGGCCCCCAGGGACAGACTGCAAAGAAGGCAGGAAACTTAAATATATGCTCATATTTTTACCAAAGGGAGAGAGAAAAGAATTCCAACCCCTTCCTGCAGTCTTCATCCCATCATTGTCTCTTTCCATTTCTTCCCCATTCTAGAGACACTAGTGTAAGCAAAGCCACACCCATTGCAAAATAGAAATATAATGTGAGACACATGTAATTTTTTATTGCAGTAAAAGATACATAACATAAAATTTCCTATTAGTGGCGTGTAGTGCATTCACAATATTGTGTAACTGACACCACTATCTAGTTCCAGAACATTTTAATCATCACAAAGGAAACCCCGTACCAATTACACAATCATTTTCCATTCTCAAAACCATGGTCAGATGCCACAAAGAAGGTAGCAATGCCGAAGTTATATGAGTGTACAGGACTCCTCCATGCTTGTCAAGGGGAATGCTAACCTTCTCTTCTTTATACAACTCTCACATATGTAATTTAAAATTTTTTGGTAACCACATTAACAGGTGAAAAGAGACAGATGAAGTTAATTCTAATGCTTTCTTTAACCCAATATTATACAAGCTATTATCATTTCACATGTAATCATTATAAAAAAAATTACTAAAATAGGTAACGTTTTCACTTGTACTGAGTCTTTGAAATTGGGTGTGTATTTTCCATACACAGCGCATCTTAATTTGTACTGGCTATGTGCCAGACACTCAATGACCACACATGGTTAATGGCTACCATGTCAGACAGTGCAGCTCTAAACAATTCATAAGATGCTATCAACATCCTGAATCATCTTTTTTAAAAGCGATTCTTACATATGCAAAGATTCTAGGCTATGGTTTCAATACAAATTTTATCAATTTTAATTAATGACATTTTAAATGGAAAAATTAATATTAATTTTAACATAGGCTGGGCACAGTGGTTCAAACCTGTAATCCCACAGTATTTTGGGAGGCCGAGGCAGGTGGATCACTTGAGCCCAGGAGTTCAAGAACAGCCTGGGCAACATAAAAAATCCTCATCTCCACAAAAAATACAAAATTTAGCCAGGCAGGGCTGGGTCCCAGCTACTCATGAGGCTGAGGTGGGAGGATGACTTGAGTCCTGGAGGCGGAGGTTGCAGCGAGCTGATGTTGCACCATGGCACTCCAGCCTGGGTGACAGAGTGAGACCCTGTCTCAGGAAAGAAATTTAATATAAATTTACTTTCTTAATTATAAAAAAATAAAATATTTGGAAGCTACAGAAAGAAAAAGTGGCTGTAAGTCCTAAAACAAGGGCAAGGATAATCACTTTTTAGCACCAGCTGTGTTAAGACTTCTTTGTGGTTCTTTGCTCATCATATAGCAAATAAAAACTAAATCCCAACACAGCCACTCACCCAGAGACAAACATGCAGATGTCCAAAGGGTCATGACTGTCAGCACACAAGGCCAGGCGGGGTGACGCCTGAGGACAGTGGCAGGTTTGTCCCATGGCCTGACAACTCTCCTATTTCATCAGCAATTTTCTAGCAAACCAGGAGCTTGCACCGGCCAAATCTAGAAACCTGGACTCAGCCCAGCATCATGGGAAGCTGCCCTGGCAGTTTTAGGGGATGCAGTTGGTCCCTTCCACCAGGGCCTTGTGGAAGATACATCTAGAATGGTCACACCTTTGTGCCTCTGCAACCATGTGCCTGAGTGTCCCAAATCTGCCACCACCAGAGCTCCCTCCCTTGTGCTGCCTGGTGCTTATTGAGATGTCCATGAAGACTCCCTTTATCAGGAAGTCTTTAAAAGAAGGGGAAATATCCCTTTTATTGAGAACTCAGGTGGGAAGAGGAGTGAAGGCAGTGGATGAACTCACTGCCCTTTCAAAACTCCTTCCAACCTCCAGATCTTTCCAGCATTCTCTCTCACATACATTTCGACCTAAGCTTAAAAATGTGACCTGGGTAACGAGGAGGTGAGTTAACTAGTTTGTATCTAACAGCCTTTCCAACCCAAACATTCCTGGGTGCTAGGATGCCATTCATTCCTCCACCTAACAGACACACACACACACACACACAGAAATCCATACACTTTGCCTGAGTCTCCAGTTCTACCCCATAGAGAAGCACACAAAGGAATGAGAATACGTCTCCTCAGCCCTGCTAACTCACAGGAAACACACACATGGCTAAAAAGAAGCACTGTTATTTAGCATCCATGCTCAGAAAGAAGGAAATCTAGCAGAAACCAGAGCTGATATCCAAGAATGCAAAAACATTTTTGGTGGGATGCTTCATGCCACAATGCCCCAAGTCAGAAAAAAAATGCACCATTTCATATGTTTATAACAACATCTGATTTAATATTATACAGTTTTGCTTCATCACAAACCAGAACAAATACTGTCAGATTTATTACATCCTTCTATTCTGAGACTTAAGTAATCATAGTTAGTAATGGAGCCGTTCCACAGCTTAAGGAAAAGCTTTACAGTTCTTTGGGACCTAGGATTCCTGAGAGGCAGGTTATTTTCTAGAAGAATTTAAGGTTTTAAAGCTCTCAATGGAGCTTGAAATTCATCCTTTCCATTTCACATGAAAAGAGTTTCCTCTGAAGCTTGGCTGGGAGGGAGAGAGGAAAACGAGTTGGCACAGACTCCCACTGAGCTCTTAGAGAATGGGGCCATCATTCATCAACATTCTCAGTCTTTACCTTGCCTTTCTTTAAAAAGAAAGAAAGGAAAGGAAAAGAGGAAGAGAGAAAGAAAGAAGAAAGAAAAGAAGAAGGAAGGAAGGAGAAAGAAAGAAAGAGAGAAAAAGAAAGAAAGAAAGAAAGAAAGAAAGAAAGAAAGAAAGAAAGAAAGAAAGAGAAAGAAAGAAAGAAAGAAAGAAAGAAAGAAA
>NW_016804690.1:3772657-3827189 GCF_001698545.2 Rhinopithecus bieti
GGAAGGAAAAAGAAAGGAAATACCATTGGTACTCATGCTTTTAAAATCGTTAATGCTGTATTTGGGACCCCCTTATTTGTTGATTCACTAAAAGAAACTAATTGATTTTTATAAGGAGATTAAATTTTCTTACAAAACATGCTTTCTCATTTACTCCCCCACACATGCATGCACACAAGGTCATTTGTTACACAATTTGTGCACAATTGTTAGGCTCCAAGCATTGCCTCTGCTTGATTGACAAATTCAGGATTTGTTAATGATGAGTTCATTGACTCTGTTGCATGGAGATTCAGATTGTAGGTTTGGTGCCTTCAGAGATTTGTTCCCTTTCAGGGCATACACGGTCCTCTGCTGTATCCAAAAGTGGGGCTTGGTCCCCTGAGGGCTGGGAGAGGTATGTTTGGATCAGTGTGACCCCATCACCCAAAATGAGCACAGCCATGCTTAGCCATGAAGTATTCTAATAGGTTCCATTTTTCTCAGAAAGCCAGAATATGTTACTCCAGTATTCCTTTACATACCACTAAGAATAATGTTAACATTAATGTGGGGTGTGTAGGGGTGATGGAAACTTGGTCTACAGAAAATCAAGTAAAAGTTTAGAAGAGTTAGAGTCTTCATAAAAACAAGAATTTCTAGGTTCCATTGCAGAACTACTAAATCAGGAGATCTGAGAATCTACCCATGGTAGATTCTACCCATGGTTCACAGGTGATTCAAATACACACACCAGTCTTAAAGGTCCTTTCAGTATTTGGGACCCCTTATTTGTTTCAAATGACCCCCCTTGTTTCAAAACAAGATTGTCGGATCAAACCAGTTTCTGGATGAAGGTACTACCACTCTTTGAATTCATTCTTGCCAACTTATTTTGTAGCATTGCCAGAAGGCATGAGCCCTGAGTTCTAATTCAAGCCCATCACCTGTAATGTGGACAAGTTACTTAACCTTCCCAAAGATCAGTGACACGCGTTATGCATTCAGAAGGAGAGTGATGATACGTAAGGAGCTTACAAAAGACTCTCACATCCATCCTACTTCACTGGGTCATCAGTAAGATCTAATCGTGTAGAGTGGATGAAGGTGCACTGCAGGTCATGGCACTTTACAAATGCAAGGTACACTTAGAACATGGTCCTATTGGGTTTTGTTTGTGGGTTTTAGTTTTATTTTGTTTTGTTTTGAGATCAAAATATCTGCTTTATTTCTGATAAAAATTCCATTGCTTTTGTATTCCTAAACTACATCCTCCAGCCTACGTTTTATCAATAATACTGAATCCCAATACTGAATTTATCTCCCCAGCCTTAGGCAAAACTGGAGAACTACAGGCATCTCCCAACTAGGGAAGGGTCTTTTCTACCAAAATCACCACTTGGACCAAAGGGTCCAGGGTCCTAGCACCTTGAAGGCAACAAGAGCCCAAGTAGAAAAGAGAAGGAGAAAGAGCAGAGCTCAAACTCACTACTTCCAAATTTACCAATCAGATCTCCCCCAAACAAGACAGTGTGAGGAGGCAGAGAGGGGCCAAGACTAAGGAATGTCTCTTCATTTGGACATATTAGGGATAAGTGTGATTATAACACATTTGTTATAGCTAAGTTATCTGTCTCCCCAGATTCCTCAACTTTTTGTTCTTTGAGCCCATTGTGCTTACACATTATGCCCAGTCATATATATATATATATAAAAAATAGGGATAGCATCTTCAGAGAGGGAATCAACTCCTACCCCCATCTCCAGTGTCACTTGCATGTAGATCTTTCTAGAAAGGTACTTTTTTTGCCCCACAAGGTTCTGAGATGGGCCAGTACAGTACATTATGTTCTTCAAGGCCTTTCTGTAGTCAAGATAAAAATTGTCGATCCTTTTCTATTTTCCGTCTCAAGCTATGTCCAGACATCATACTGACCAACAGAACCTATCAGACTGTGCAGCAAAGTCAAGCTATATCACAAAGGTACCTCAACAATAAAATGACAATAAGATGCTCTAGATTTGAACATAAACCCCCTCAACACCAAATTACCAAGGAGTCTGTAGTACAAAATTAAATTCCGAGTTAAGAGCCAAAGAAGGCAAAATGAGAAATTAAAAATCTGAAGTTAAATTTTCTCTCAAGTTCAAAAACATTACATTGCAATTTCTTATTCTTTTTGGTGTCAGCAAGAAGAGTTCTGAATGGGCTACATGGGGTTGGTGTTCTTTCAGCAGCAGTAGCCTAGTATGACTTTTCAGGAAGGGACTTTAGAGTTGGGATTAATGCAACTCCAAGTCTCTGAAGTGTTGCACTCTTTTAAATTATTTTTTAATTGTGGTAAAATATATATAACATAAAATGTACCACCATAACTTCTTTTTTTATTCTTTTAAAGAAAGGGCCTCACTCTACCACCCAGGCTGGAGTGCAGTGGTGTGATCATAGCTCATTGTAACCCGTGAACTCCTTGGCTCAAGTTATCCACCCACCTCAGCCTTCCAAGTAGCTAGGGCTAAAGGCATGCACCACCATGCCTGGCTAATACTTTCATTTTTTGTAGACATAGGGTCTCACTATGTTGCCCAGGCTGGTCTTGAACTCCTGACCTCAAGTGATCCTCTTGCCTTGACCACCATAACCATTTTTTTAAAGTGTACAGTTCAGGAGTATTAAGCACATTCACTTTGTTTTGCAACAATCTCTGGAACTCTTTTCATCTTGCAAAACTGAAACTCTATACCTATGAAACAACTACTCCTTATTCTCCATCCCCCCATCCACTGGCAACTAGCATTCTACTTTTTGTTTCTATTTTATATCTAGAATAGTGTGACTGCTCTAGGTACCTTATATTAGTGGAATCATATAGTATTTGTCTTTATATGACTAGCTTATTTCACTTAGCGTAATGTCCTCAGGGTTCATCCATGTTATAGCATGTGTCAGAATTTTGCTCCTTTTCAAGGCTGAATAATATTCCATTGTATGTATAGGCTACACTTTGTTTATCCATTCATCTGTCAGTGGACCTGGGCTGTTTCTATTGTTTTCTTTTTTTTTTTTTTTTTTGCTATTGTAAATAATGCTGCTATGAACATTGGTGCATGTACCTCACTTTTTTAACTGCTCAAGAAGTTCAAACAACACAGGAGATGATCACAGCACAAATTTAGAAAATAATCCAGTCCCCAGTCCCAGATAATTTATCCAGGCAAAACTCATTCCTAAAGTCCAATATTTGGTGTTGCCAAAACGACAGCAGATTCAGAAGGGAAAATTGCTTTACAAGATTCTTCAAAGGGAAAAAGGGTAAATGGTTTTAATCGAAGTGCTTTTCATTCATTGCCAGGTGACCATAATTCTTGGAGAGGCTAATTATGGCACCATTTTTTTGTTTTGTTTGTTTGTTTTTTACCATATCTGGGGAAATGAACTCATTCCTGTAAACAGTCTGCTCTGACAGTAGCATTTGAGACATTGCTGCTTTAAATGCATTTTCATGGTTCAAAATAAAAGCACTATTAAAAAGTATTTCTTCAGTAAGGATTTATTTTCTCCCTAAGAAGCTTAAAATGTGGACACCATGAACAATGACCAAAGCTGCTGAGTATGGCATAACAAAAAGAAAACAAAGCACTCATCCTGTCCTCCAGATCATGCCCAGAACACTGTCTGCCGACATGTGGCTTGCCAACTGGAATGATGCAAATGTCAGACCCACATCTGTGGAAAGGGGGCTTGTCCCACAGGAAGCAAGCTATTGGGGAATGGGGAGAATGATATAATTAGAAATTTAAGACACAGTATAACTCAAAAAAATGTTGGCTGGGCAGCACATTGCTAAGACTTGAAATCTTTATTTTGTTCTCTTTTCAAAAGCCCTGTGAGCATAATGAGAAGAATATGGCTTTAAGAACTGAGATTCACCCCATCAGGAATTAATGGTGTCCAGAAACTATGTGAACAATCTTATTTGACATCCCCAAGACGTTTATATCTGTCCAGTGCAAAATCAGAGGGGGGAACATGTTAATTTTCTCAGCCTTTTGATAGCACATGTACAAGATCTCTTAGCCCCACAAAAAGCTCCAAATATATTCTCTAGGACTTCAGCTGCCTTAAAATATAGACTTGCATTTATCTTGGCCACATTAACGAGATCTGTTTGACCAATACATTTATATTTATGATGACTAAGGGCAGATTATGGTTGTTAAAATTTGTCCTTGGGACATGAAAACACTCCTCTGTCATTAATACATTTTGTAATATAAACTATGATGTCAGGTCAACATAAAGGGTAAAAACGTTCCTAAAGTATGCACACATCATTTTTTAAAGCAATTGAGCCTAATGGAATAACAAAGGTCATCATAACAAACCATTACAGCCTTGGTCTTGGCAACTCTGGCCACAGAAGAACCTCCAAGAAATGATCATCATTTCTCCAATGTTATGGCATCCAGACGACAGGAATGGCTCGCAAATGAGTCATACGGGCTCAGATCCGCGGTAGCTATGTGAGCGCTGGACGATCAATTATTCATGTGTTTACAAAGAGCTTTCCTGGTTGATGTTAACCAGAGCTGCCTGCAACGAAGAGCTCTCCAGCTGTCCTCGGCCGTCCTGGGCCTCGGACTAACAAGCAGCTTTAATTGCTGGGCAGGTCATGTGGAAGGTGCTCCTCCCCTAGACCCAGTAAATTCAATCTCTCTGAGACTTTATTAGGTGTAAAAATGTTAATCAGAAACAATTATGACAATAATACTTTATTTACAGTACTCCCAGTAAATTCTAAAGAGGGAGACAGAAGTTAGACTTAACTTAGTTCCCACAGGGATCCACCAGGATTGAAGACTGACCAATACCAGGTCAGGGATTGGTCGAGGACATAACAAATGCCAGGGAAGGGGAGGGTCTAGGGGTTGTGGGTTTCACAAGGAAGGTAAGAGGAAGAGCAATCTAGAATGCTCTCTGAAGGTAAAGGAGATGACTGAGGACCAACAAGGGTGAATGCACTAAATTGGCCAACAAATAGTCAAATGTGAGTGAACTTGACCTGCCCATCAAAAATGGCCTTGGAAGAGGCTGAATGGGAAGTCACTTCTCAGTCCTTTTTGTTACTTTACACACCCTACAGCCTGTCCAGGAAGAATAACAATATAACTAAGGCAATTCTTCTCTCTGAGCCAGGCTATAGAGCATGGGAGCAGGTGTCCCACCACCCAATTCCTCAGCTGTGTTTGGAGGGACAGCAGGATTATCGTCAGAGCTGTGGCCCAAGCCTCTTCCTTTGAAGAGAGTGTAGTCAGAGCAGACTAAGGGATGCCTAAGGGACTTTTTTATTATCCCAATTCCAAGAACATTTGTGGTACTGAGCCAGATTCTTCCTCTTGTTTGAAATTGGGTAACTTTAGATATCATCATAATTCATTTATCCATTCAGAGAAAGTGGTTGAAGCAAACAATCTCTGTTCTTGCAGATAGCAAAGCACAGTAGTGCTTTGTGCAGACGTAGGTAGAGTCAGGGCCATAGGACTCCTGAGGTAATTCTGCTTTATATGGTGGAAGGCAACACTAGTTGAGAGGAGTTGCAATAGAAAGGAAAAGCTAGGGCCAGGTGTGGTGGCTCACACCTGTAATCCCAGCACTTTGGGAGGCCGAGGCAGGCAGATCACAAGATCAAGAGATCGAGACCATCCTGAACAACATGGTGAAACCCTGTCTCTACTAAAAATACAAAAATTAGCTAGGTGTGGTGGTGTGCACCTGTAGTCCCAGTGAGAGGTGAAGCCAGCTGGACTCCCTGGGTCGAGTGGGGACTTGGAAAACTTTTCCGTCTAGCTAGAGGATTGTAAATGCACCAATCAGCACTCTGTAAAATGGAACAATCAGCACTCTGTAAAATGGACCAATCAGCGCTCTGTAAAATGGAGCAATCAGCAGGACAAATAAGGGAATAAAAGGTGGCCACCCCAGCCAGCAGCGGCAACCCATTTGGGTCCCCTTCCACGCTGTGGAAGCTTTGTTCTTTCGCTCTTCACAATAAATCTTGCTGCTGCTCATTTTGGGTCCATGCCACCTTTAAGAGTTGTAACACTCACTGCGAAGGTCCACAGCTTCATTCTTGAAGTCAGCGAGACCAAGAACCCACCAGAAGGAACCAACTCTGGACACACCAGCTACTTGGGAGGCTGAGGCAGGAGAATTGCTTGAATCTGGAAGGCGGAGGCTGCAGTGAGCTGAGATCACACCACTGCACTCCAGCCTGGCAACAGAGTGAGACACTGTTAAAAAAAAAAAAAAAAAAANTAAAATGGAACAATCAGCACTCTGTAAAATGGACCAATCAGCGCTCTGTAAAATGGAGCAATCAGCAGGACAAATAAGGGAATAAAAGGTGGCCACCCCAGCCAGCAGCGGCAACCCATTTGGGTCCCCTTCCACGCTGTGGAAGCTTTGTTCTTTCGCTCTTCACAATAAATCTTGCTGCTGCTCATTTTGGGTCCATGCCACCTTTAAGAGTTGTAACACTCACTGCGAAGGTCCACAGCTTCATTCTTGAAGTCAGCGAGACCAAGAACCCACCAGAAGGAACCAACTCTGGACACACCAGCTACTTGGGAGGCTGAGGCAGGAGAATTGCTTGAATCTGGAAGGCGGAGGCTGCAGTGAGCTGAGATCACACCACTGCACTCCAGCCTGGCAACAGAGTGAGACACTGTTAAAAAAAAAAAAAAAAAAAAAAAAAGAAAAGAAAAGAAAGAAAGAAAGAAAGAAAGAAAGAAAGAAAGAAAGAAAGAAAGAAAGAAAGAAAGAAAGAAAGAAAGAAAGAAAGAAAGAAAGAAAGGAGAAGCTAGCAGAAGAGAAACAGGGCACCCCTCCCTGTGAATGAAGCATCCTGGAGCACTTTCATCACAAGTATTGTTATAACTTACATCACAGGTATTGCTGTAAGGGCAAGATTAGAGAGAGTCTGGGTTCCCTTCCTTCACCCTGATCCACCCTATCCATCCAAAAATGCACGTTTGGAAAATGAACCCAAAGAAAGAGAGTACTTCCCCCAAGGCCCACAACAGGAGAGTTGGTCTAAGACACTTCTCCACACCTCCTTTAACCTATCAAGTCCCAGTGCCATCCTTTTACCCCAGCAAGAGGGACAAGGGAGAGGACAAGGGGAAGTGTCCCAAGAGAGGTCTCCTTCACATGGCAGGAACTTTTAACTCCTTCAGTCTTCCCATGAGTGCACCCCTCCTGCTAATTGGGATTCCTTGGCTCGCTGGCATTCTGCCTAGAGATCCGAGGATCATTTCTCAAAAGACAGTCAAAAACAGACTTTTGGGAAGGGCAGCATTAAACACAGATGCCTTCACAAAGGTCTCTCCAGAGCCTTCTGCCTCTGAAGAGAAGTGAGGCACGAAGGACTTTCCAAACTTATTGACCCATGGAATTGTTTTTAGGAGCATCCCTAAAGGCAAACTTTCAGAATTCCACGGACCAATAAAACACTGGGAAATGAAGTGTTAGGGTGTGGTAGCAACACTCCAATTATACCCAAAAACAAGGTCTGGTCTGAGAGCCACTCTGTCACTTTCAAGGAACTTTAATGTATCTGTTCTCCATCATCATGGGTTGGTTTAATTTGATACATTCTCAGAATGCTGGGAGCACTTGCCTGGGGTTTCAGCCCGCCATCACTGTTGGTGACAGCCTCACAAATGGCTTCCCAAAGTCTCATTTGGCTAATCTAATTTACCTAACCTCCCCCATGCACTCTTACCAAATTGGCAGACCTTCACAAGCTCATCTCTTCATCCTGCCCTGTTATCAGTAACAGGAGAAGGAGAGGAGGAGTATTTCTCCCTGTAGGACAACTGCCTGAATTCCATAACCTCCCCCTCCCCACAATCTCTTTCTGCCTTCGTGTGTATCAGTTGCTGCTCTGGTCTTTTGGTTGCAAGTTTCTAGCATTTTCTGCAGAAGAGTCACAAAAGCAAGCCTTTAGGTAGCCCCTCTAGAGCCTGGCCCACATTGTCCTTTTCAAGACCTCCAGCTCTGAGTTTGTGATTCTCTATTGCGGCTGCAGCATAAGTTGCCACAGAGAGAAGACGCCTACCAAGGGTGAATATTTTGGCCTGACCCCAAACGTCTGTCATTCACTATTGTAAGATGTGAAAGTCTGGGATGGCCTACATTCCTGATCCTACATTTCAAGTGGAATAGTGTGCAAATGCTCAGTATCCAAAATAAATGGGACATCAGCTTTGTCTCTGGCATTAACCAACTCATTAAATATAAAATAAACACAAGTAAATGGCCTTTAAATCTCACTGGCAGAAAGCTTGGCAACTACTCTGAGATTCTAGAGGTCACTGGAACTTCTCTCTTCAAACACGAATCTTCCTCACACTGTGAGGCACAGGACAGGTCTGCCTCCTGTGGGTTTCGGGGTGCTCCCTTCCATGTGGGAGCTGCCCTGCAGAGCTACCTACCCCAAGAGTCTGTCCATGGAGAATGATGGTTACTGCCTGAAGTATGGCCTTTGGCACTGATCGGCCATGGAGAAATGGCTGTTAGTTCTTACAAGTGATTAGAAATTCAGGACTACAACTTTCACTTGGCACTAATTATAAATACCTAGGAAGAGCCACCAAACCTGACCTTGGGTTTCTGATTGCTCCCCACCTATTGGCTATTCCCAGAGAGCCAATATTCACATGGTTTCCTAAATCCTGTGTACACTCCCTCTCCCACGGGTCCCCTGGTCCCATTAGTAATGCTACTTGCTGAACATTTCGCTTTGTCTCAATCTATCTGTAGTTTCAACATCAACTGGACTTGTTGGGGAAGGTGATGGCTCAGGTTTTCTGGATAACTGATGTAATTATTCACCTCATGCCAAGCATGCACAAAACAAATTGTAATAACTCACCAATCAGAAAACAAGCACATGCACCTCTTTGCTCAGAACTTTACTTCAGAGCTCAGCTAGATTTCAGCAATTACTGACCTCTTTTATAAAATCAAAGTGAAATATGCACTGCTTTTGGTAAAAAGCATGTTGACTTGATAGTCCTTCAAAGGTGGGTGCTTGCCTGGGAGGCTATGAGTGAGCAGCTCCATTATGCAGCAGACCCAGCTGTGGTCATGCATCAGAATTATTGGCTTTGCCCATTCATCTCAGTCAGCTTTCTTTTTTTCCCCCTTTTTCTTTCTTAGAGATAGGGTCTCACTCTGTCACTCAGGCTGGAGTGTAGTGGTGCAATCATAGCTCACTGCAGCCTCAACCTCCCGCTCCTGGGCTCAACCAGTCCTTCTGCCTCATCCTCTCAAATAGCCATAGCCAGGACTGTAGGCACGTACCACCACACCCAGTGCATTTAAAAAAAAATTTTTGTAGAGACAAGATTCCATTATATTGTCTGGGCTGGTCTCAAACTCCTGGGCTCAAGCCATTCTCCCACCTTGGACTTCCAAAGTGCTGGGATTATAGGCATGAGTCCCTGTGCCCAGCCTCAGTAAGCTTTCACAGTCTAACTTTGTGCCAAGAAGTTAATAAGATCTGAAACTAGTCAAAGTAGCTTCCATTTATTCACAGTTTTTAAAACATTTTTCAAGTTTAGTCAACTTCCCAATATAATCAAAGGACAAAATGGCAATAAAAAATATACTTCATCAGATCTTAGAGTTATGCAATCAGTTAAAAAAGTAGATATTGGGTTTTAAACAACTGACATACGCTTTCCTTTTCCCCCTTTAAAGGTTTTCAGTATCCATTTGAAATCATTGAATCACTTTTCTTCTCCTCCACAGACTTCAGAACTTTTTCACCCAGAACTGGAGAAGGAGCACTCAGTCATTAGCTGAGGGGAATGGCAAGGATCCAGGGGTCCTCCGTGACTACACAACCACCCTCCTGAGCACCTTTAGGAAATCCAATGCTGTCTGAGAAGCAGCGGGGCCAGATCCAGACCTATGGAAAATTAATATCTGAAGTGCTTCCTGAAGGTCACCTCAGTCTTTATGCTATTTCAAAAGCTAGCCCGGGGCTTAAGAAGAAAAGGGAAGTGACATTCCAGCCATATTTGGGGAGCTATTTAATTTTCATTGCATACCTCATGCACAGGGGTAATAACACATTCTAGGACATTCTTCTGGCCTACCCACTCTTCCTCTTTCTCTTCTTCTCTTTCCCTAATGAGTGGTAGTGACAGGATGGAAGTCTGCACTCTTGGTAGATAAATGGCAAAGCAGGAGAAAGAACTATTCCATAATCAGTTAAACAGGGAGTTTTCAGAATCCTGTCTGTAAGTGTTTTCAGACACTTAAGTGTCTTGTCACTTAAGTGTCTTACTGGAAGCCTACTAAGTTATCAAGACTGTATTTCTTTGCTTTGTGCACTGCGACATTGAAGCATTGAGACACGAGAAGTCCAAAAGAGGAAAAATGTGAAAATCACAAATTTAAAGAAAATGTTGAGGTCTCAGTTCTGAAACACCATGCTTCAAGTGTTGTCATTTTTGAGAACATTTTTTAAAGGCGTCTAATATTCCAGGACATACAGTTCCCATTACTGGCCCAGCAGGTACACAGAGTCTCCCACTTTGATGGTCCCTGGGTTTTCCAGCACAAAATACTGCCCAAAGAGTGGTGATTTTCCATATAACTTTCGTTCTGACGGGTCACACTGGCGATAACTGCAATAGGAAAATATCATGATGAGTCACAGCCAAGCAGACGCAAGAGCTCAACCAGCACGTGGCTTCCATCACACACAGGGCCTCCACATGCACAGCTTGAGAGGGCACCATCCCATCAAAGCTCAACAGAACAGCGCCTCCTGGAATGGGGCAGTGAACAGCCTGCCCAGCAAACAACTACAGAAGCATAAGCAATGGCCACATCCCCACATCTTTTCTCTATATTCATGTTCCCCCTTTCAGCATCAAGACATTAGATACTTGGCCTGGCGCAGTGGCTCACGACTGTAATCCCAGCACTTTGGGAGGCCGAGGCGGGCAGATCACAAGGTCAGGAGATCCTGGCTAACACAGTGAAACCCAATCTCTACTAAAACTATAAAAAATTGGCCCGGTGTGGTGCCAGGCGCCTGTGATCCCAGCTACTCGGGAGGCTGAGGCAGGAGAATGCCATGAACCCAGGAGGCGGAGCTTGCAGTGAGCCGAGATTGTGCCACTGTGCTCCAACCTGGGCGACAGAGTGAAACTCCATCTCAAAAAACAACAACAAAAAAATTAGATACTCAATGTGTCTAGACATACTTTATCATCTTCCTTTGCCCTAGGCATCTTTCCTCCTGTCTCCTCCATATCTGTCACCTGAACTACTATCCTAGTCATCACTTGGGCTGGGAGCCCATCCTTTACACCACTGTCCTCCCTTCCCACAGCCTGTCCACAGCTGACCAGTTCCAAGGTTCTTCCTGTACAACATTATTTGACTTGGCTTGCTTTTCCTCATTCCTACCATCACGATCTTGCTTCCAGCATGCTCAGATTATCGTAATAACTTCTTAACCAACCTTTCTTCCTCGTTCTCTACCTGTTTTCAATTCATTGTTGACACTGCACTATATCACTGTTGTAATTGTATTCTGGTCTTATCATTCCTAGGCTCGCAAACCTTCCATGGCTCCCCAATGCCTAAAGAATAACATTCCAACTATTCAGCCTGGTGTGTAGGGCTCTACCTGGCCCCAGCCTACTTTTTCAAACCTGTTGCCATCTGCTCCTTACTTGCACCTCTGCAGCTGTCTGCTGGATTTCACCTTGCTTTGCATTTTACTGACTCGGTAAGCCCTCTGTGATTCCTGTGGGATGCCCCTCCTCCAGGTCCCCATGCTTTACAATTATACCTGCCTCAAGGCCCAATTCAAACACCACATCTCCCGGGAAGGAAGCCCAGGTTCCCCCAGCCACGAGTAATTCCCCTCCTCAATTCTCTTTGCCCCTCCAACACTCACATGTCTTGTCCTGTAATGTCAGGGCACAAGTTTGACTCTACAAGGCAGAGTCCCTGGAGAACAGGAACTGTGATTAATGCCTGTTAATTGTACTGCCTTGTACTGCTCATGCCCAATGCTGGGCCTCCTACGTCGCCTGTGACCCAGCATTGTTTGCTGGCTGGATTAGCATGCTCACGAGTAAAACCGTCTGTCAGAGACAGTATAAATATGAATATTTTTGTCCAGCAGAAAATGAAAGAAGCCGCAGGGAGAGGGCACATGAGCAGATGTGTGGGACTCACATGGCAAGATTCCCCTACCTTCCCCGCTGGGAAGAAGTTAACCTTCAGCTTTTTATTTAATCTAACCCTAATTTTACATCATTTTTATATTTAAAACATTTTTAGATAAATCATTCATTTTATTCTGCCTTGCTTAAAAAAAAAAGTGACTGCAACAACTTGGTTCTAATGTTGTTTTCAAATCAGAAATGGCAAAGGAGAAAACAGAGAGTCAAATCTAGAACCTCCTTCTGGAGACCCACAGCTCCTTCCCCAGACTGTAAACAGTTCCTGTAGGCAGCATTGTGTCCACTCTGTTCTCTGTTGCATTCTCATGGCCTGGAACAGTGCCTCATACATATGCTGTAACCACTCAAAAAAAATGTTGGTTGAACAATGAATGAACAAATGAATGAATGAATGAATGAATGAAAATGACAAGCTGCTGATGCAGGCTTCCCTGCCTTGCCAAGAGAATTTCCTCTCTCTGTAATCAGGTTTCTGCAATGCCCTTGGACCTGACGAACCAGACATCTCTCCTAGCCTGGCTCTCCTCTGTCAGCATGTGACACCCACGACATTTTGGGATGTATCTGTCAGAGGGTGACCTCTTCAGGAACAGGCGACACATCAGCTGCTTGTATGGCTTGGGATTTCCGTGGCTACCAAGCTCTGTAATCTAGAGTCCAGGCTCTCATTATCTTGGGGAGAAATTGAGAGTTGGAGTTCTGCACACCACATATGGATAGTCTATAAGGAACTTTACACATGTTATCTCTTTTAATCCTTACAAACTGCCAATGTGCGAATTTGTCTTTTCTCCATTTTACAGTTAAGTCTCAGGGGAGTAACAGACTTGCCTGAGATCACAGATCTAAGGGATCCAGCTGGGGCCAGAGCCCAGGCCTGGCTGACTTCAGAGTCTGGTGGACTCTTCCCACCCAGGACGTAACCCTGCCTGGTCATCAACATCCTCCTGAGTACAACCGCCGGCCTGAGAAGAACTGAGGGGCCTCACAATTTAGTCATCTACACCAATTTCTAGCCACTGACAGTTTTCACCTATCCCTTCCTGCCAACCACACACATACACACTCACTCCCCCACCAGGTAATGAGGAGCAGAGGACCATAAAGAGCGGCTGCCCCTCCCGGCACAGCCTCCCTAAACTGCAGAGGTCAGGGTGAGGGAGTTGCTTTGTCAAAGTGCAGGTGTGGTCACCGGCTCACAGGTGGCGGTCCACTCCACTGTCTAGGAGTAGAAGCGGGAAGAGCTATGGGAGTGGAGAAGGGGTTCTCGGCGGGCCGGCCTGCCAGGGCTTTCCTACAGCTGCCTGGTTTTGCTGCAGACTCTCACCGCCCCCTGCACCACCTCCTCCTGCTGCTGCCGCTGCTGCTGCTGCGCTGTGTGAAGACTCAACGAGGTCACTAGCGGCCCCTACTGGCACTAAGAGGTATTGCAAGCAGTCTATGGATTCGTGTGCACACCAAGTTCAACCGACTGAAAGAAAATAGTGTTGTTTCATACATGGGTCTTCTACGATTTTTTTAATATATGACTTTTCATATATGTATTCCTGTTGGTATTAATAAATTAAAACTCATTTAAGATCTTCCTTAGTGCACTTTCTCCTTAAATGAATACGAAACATAACTATTCTAATGAGCAGGAAGCCCAAGACACTTTATTTAGCTTAAACCGAGGTCTCCATTATTTACAAGGTGCAATGTAAATGGAAACAGTCTGTTACCTTTAAAGTGCTGTGCACCACAAAGGGCTGCTCCTTGTTTACACTGCCTGGTTTACTCATTCACTGGTCAACGTCCAGGCCATGACTCCAGGCAGAGTCTCTGGTCACTGCCCAATCCCGCCACTGGTGTTCATGGGACCATAAGTCACCAGGGGCAGAAGCCATTCCTGAGGCCTCATGACTGCCTATTTCTATGGCCAGGTTAAGAATTAAACAGCATTGTTAATCCCAACACTTTGGGAAGCCAAGGCAGACACATCAGCTGAGGTCAGGACTTTGAGACCAGCCTGGTCAACATGGTGAAACCCTGTCTCTACTAAAAATACAAAAATTAGCCAGGCATAGTGGTGCATGCCTGTAATCCCAGCTACTTGGGAGGCCAAGGCATGAGAATTGCTTGAACCCTGGAGGCGGAGGTTGCAGGGAGCCGAGATTACTCCACTGCACTCCAGCCTGGGTGACAGAGTGAGACTCTGTCTCAAAAAATAAGTAAATAAATAAATAAAAGAAAATAAAAGAAAAGAATTAGCATCGTGAACGTTCCCAGGAGAGGTGCCACACTGAACTTACAGAGGCTGGCTGTTGGGCAAGTTCATGTTAGGTTTCATTTAAAGCAGCCTCTGAGTATAGGAAGAAGTGTGGTCAGGCTTCTCCTCCTCTCAGAAAGTGTCAAGTTTGTAAACGGAGACTCTCAATGAACGCAGCTTACATGGTCATTCTGCACAGTATTTTATCACCTATAACAATCCTATATCTTGCCTTATTCCAGTCTACCAGAAGAGGTATTACAAGTCCAGTTTATACCAATAAAGAAACTGTGACTTGAAGAGCCTAAGCAACTTGCCAGTGTCACACAATTAGGAGCTGACAGAGCCAGACAGGTGGAGGGTCTGTCTCCTCCCTTGGAGTTACCACTGCTATATCTTCTGTGTTTTGCTCAGCGGAGCACAGCCTGACACAAGTGGCTGCTGGCAAATGTCATTGCAATCACAGTATTCGTGCATCCAGCAAAACCTTTTTTTTTTTTTTTTTTTTGAGTGCCCATGCAGTAACTGTGCTATATTCTTTCCATTAGGGGCAAGATGTCATGAAAGCAACAATGGCAGACTCCAGTCATTCCTTCAACCATGGGGATTAGTGTGTACGTCACTTTCCCTTAAGAAAGAAAAGAAAAATTCCATTTTCCTATTTTCCTGTTAGCAGACAGGCCTCCACTGTGCCGCCCACTGTGAGTATTTTACAGACAAAGGCTCCCCTGTGCCTCTGTATTTCTTTTTCTCGCACTGCTGTGCCACCCCGGGCTCTGCCTGCGGGTGACTAACATCAGGAGGCAGGGCTGGGCAGGCAGAGAGGTCTCCCAGCTGAGCGCTTGCATTCCAGAAGCAACCCCAGCCATGGGCACCATGAGTGGCCAGAGGCAGAAAGCCGTGTGGTTCTGAGCAACCTGCCCAACAGCGGAGAGGCTGTGGACACCACTGTTTGCTTCCCTTCCCATGATTTATGCGATGCGGCCAGGCCTTTCTCTTCCCGATTTATGACCACCTGTCTTGGGAAGAACATAAATTAAACATCCATGGCAATTTAAATCTCAGTAAGAGATAGGAGAAGACACCTAGGCTGGCCGCACTGTCTCCTGGGGTATTAGAAGCAATTAGGCCTGGATTGTTGGGCTGCACAAAGCCTGCAGAAGATCAGGGGGGTGTGCTGGCTTCTTACGCTCCCCGCCTTCCCACCCTCACTCTGTGTTTAGGGTCAATTATCCTCCTTCTATAAACACAGGCTCCCAATGGAGGAAGGGGGGCCCTGAAGATGCAGAGAACGAGCCCAAACACGTGAAGTGCTTTGCGGAGGCCGTTTCTGCAAGAGCATAAACCTTCTAAATCCAGAGGGAAGGATGCCCCACACCGAGCAACTGGGGGGAGAGAGAGAACAAGATGGACAAAAAAGGATGACAGCCAATTCCCCAAACCACTTGGCTGATTTACACAGAACCATCTATTTCTGTCTTGCCTCCCTTATTTTATAGGGAAGAACACTCAGGGCCTGAGTGGGGGTGGGGGCGGGAGCACAGCAGTTGGTGTGCTGCAGATCCAGGTCTCCTGACTCCCAGCCCAGGATCTTCCCTCTGGCCCTCCCTGCTTTCTGCCCCTAGTAGCTCCTCTGTGGCCATGGAAAACAGGAAGACTGAGTTCTGGTTTGTTCTGATGGTGAGTGTGCACATTTCAAAGAATAGCTATAACCCTGCTCCTCTCATCAATGTTCTGTCACACATAGTGACATTTCCCCCAAAATTTTACTATGAAAAGTCTCAAACAGGCAATTGCTAAAATAATTTTACAGCAAATACCCATTTACTCGCTGCTTGAATTCTGAGCTTAACACTTGACTATATATATATATATACTTGACTATATATATTCTTGACTATATATATATATATATATAAAACACTTGACTATATATATCTGTCATCCAAACTGGAGTGCAGTGGCACAGTCTCAGCTCACTACAACCTCCAGCTCTCGGGTTCAAATGATTCTCCTGCCTCACCCTCCCAAGTAGCTGCAACTACAAGTGACCGCCACCATGCCCAGCTAAGTTTTGTATTTTTAGTAGAGACAGGATTTCACTATGTTGCCCAGGTCTCGAACTCCTGACCTCAAGTGATCCATCAGCCTCAGCCTCCCAAAGTGCTGGGATTACAGGCGTGAGCCATCGTGCCTGGCCTTGACTATATTTTCTTTATCACATATGTATCTATTCATCAATCCACTGTATTCTCTCAGGCTGGTCTGTAGCCCTCCTCTTTGAAAGTTGCTACAAATCACACCCAATGCTGTTGGAGAGAGGTAGAGACCAGCCACTTGCTATCCACCTCAAAGATTCCTTGAGTCCCACAAACCCCCTTCTCCGTAACTCCCTCCACCCACCTTGTTTAACTTCCCTGCTGACCGCTGTCTCCCTGCCAGGTGACTTAGGCCCTCAAGGCCACCTGCTAACCTTGCTGCAGCCTGGCCCACACCCTGGGACTCATCTCCTATAGGATGACAGGTGCTGGCCAGAGAAGTCAGGCCACAGCCTCATGCTCAGGAGTGAGGTGACAGCAGGGATGACAGCCCTCCAGCCCAGGGCTTCAGCTTGCCCAGAGAGGGAGTCAGATCTGGGACAGTAGAATTGTCAGGGAGGGATTGGGGCTGATCAGAGAAGACTGAATTGTTGGCCCCCGAAAAGGCCATGAGGTGGGTGAAAGGTGGAAGGAAGGGGAGGCAGGGAGCCTCACGCTATAGGGAATGAGTCCTGCTCCACAAAGGCCAGTGCAAGCTCTGTCATGCACTCGTTCACGATGGTTTTGACACAAGATAGTCACATCTCAACTGCATTCCTTCTTCAAGGTTCTCAGAGCCCTCCCTTCTACAAGTTATACCTGGGGATGCCAAGTCAGGACCAAAGTCAAGGAAGGCTCTCAGGGACTGCAGAGATGAGGCCTGACACCTGGCCTGTGATTCAGTATTCAATGTCAAAGGAACCAATGAAGAGAAGCACCTTAGTTCATTTTCAGTTTCAGCAATTTCCTGGGTCCCAAATTTGGCAGATAACAGCACTGAAGTGCTTGGATACTAAACTGTTATTGTTGTTTTCACAAAAGTAATGCAGAGCAATTATAGAAAGTTTAGAGACTACATATAAGAATAACCCTTTTCCATAATTCTATCACTGAACCAAAACTGCATCTCCATTTTGCTTTATCTCCTTTCAGCCTTTTATCTACTCATGTGCATTTATGTTTTTTAAAATGTAAAATCAAATAAAAATAAAAAGTAAATAGTGCTATTTTATAATCAACTTTGTAAAATCAACATGGCATCTTGACTATATATACAATTTAAAATGATTCTCGGTACTGTGTCTTTCACTTAAAATTTATCCTTAAGAAATTTTAAAGTAAACATAAAAGTAGAATAGTGCAATAAATCTCCCCATAATTATCACTCAGATTCTATTTATGAAGATTGTGACACATTTTAAAATGTACTAATCTATCCTATTTTCTTTTGCTAAAATAATATATAGTATATAACAAGTTCCAGATGTCACATCACTTCACTCCTACACACATACTTCAAGCAGCGTCTCTAAAATATATTGACATTTCTAATATAACCACAATGCCACCAGGACACCTGGTACATTTTTTGGTATCATCTAATCCTCAGCCCATAATACAATTTGTCAAAATACATAAGCAACTTTTAAACATTGATTTATTTGAATTATGATTTCTAAATGAAAGATAAAAGTATTTATTTAAGCAGACATGTTGGTGCTCAAAACACCAGGGAATGTTTCCCAAATCATCTCTTTGATGGGACCCCCTTGAGCTTCCAGACTATGTGTGTGGTGTTTTCACTGCTTCCTCTTGTAAACATTAAGCAACAAATATTGCTTCTGTTCCAGGCACCTAAACCCGAGGATGAGCCCCGTCTGCCCAGTCCTACCTCTTCAGTGTTTCCAGCGGCTCCTTCCTGCTCATGACGCCGGTGTCTGGGTCCACTGTGGTTAAAATGCATCTGGAGACACACACAGAGCATCATAAGAGGGACAGAGCAGAGTGTGGCCTTTTCCCCACCCCCACCCCACAGGGACAGGAAAGCGCCTTACCTGGAACAAGCCATCAACCTTTTCAGTTCCACGTCGCCAATAAGAAGCTCGTCCCAAGAATCCTAAGGAACAAAGCACAAACTCCCATGAGCACCTCCAGATCCTGCCCCTGACACGTGTGTAGAGACTTCCCAGGAGCGCCCGCACCTAATGATGTCACCCACATCAGCGAAGGCAGCCTTCTGTTCTCCTCCAGCCCTGCTCTGCCAAGCAATACCCACACACCTTCACGTTCCCTCTCTCTGGCTTTCATATGCCAGTTCATTCCCCTGAGATGAGATTTCTCTCTCGTCTCACTTGTAACTGTCATGGAAACTCATCTCGCTCAGGGAGGCTCCCTGATGATCCCATTTGACTCCTGGTGGGGGTTGGGGTGCACAAAGTGGATGGGGTGCGTGAAAGTGGGGAGGGGGACAGAAGGGGACATTACTCATTACTTCAGATAGTATCAGATCCCTTCATGCCTGCCTGAAGTTACATGGATCAAGAGCCTGAAGTCATTGAGTATGTGCATGTCTCCCCGGCCAGATACGGACACATCAGGAGCAGGACCAGCAGCCTCATTCCTCTTTGATTTTTGCTGGAGCATTCACGAAGTACTGAAGCCAGGGGAGCTCTGCAGGCATTGCCTGTGGGCTGGGTCAGTGGAGCCTACTTTCCACAACAAACCGCATTAGTGGACCAAGGCCCTCCAATCTAGCAGCCAAGATACGCCATCCATACATGGAATTCTAAAGATCAATATTCTATTTTTAAATGCCAGAAATAATCACAAAAAGCACTCCAAGGCAGCATGTTGTGTGTTGGTTTCACTGTGCAGGCAATACTTACTCGGGATTTAGAGGCACAGCTCTCCGGACTGGTCTGGTTAGAGGAAGTTTTATGGAATAGGTAAGATAAGTGCTGAGTCTAAAAGGGCAAAGAGTTTGAGAGGCACAAAAGAAGGGTAAGGGGACTCCAGGCAGAGGGGACAGCAATAAGAAGGAAGGGTGCTGAGGAGGCAAAGTTCATTTGATTATAGTCCTGACCTTCTTACCCTCGGAGAGAAGTGCCCGCCACACAAGGGCGAAAGGCAAAGACCTGGAGTTAGAAAGCAAACTGCCTTGTCCTTGGTTGATCATGAGCTGAGGGACAGAGTTTCAAGCTCAGAATCTTAACTTCGATAGTGTGTGTTATTCTTGATATATATGACACAGGGGTTTTGTTCTGTCATAAATCATAAAATGGGTCTCAAGTGCATATTTTCAACAGTCCAGAAAACTGGGCACAGTGGATTAGCACAGCCACAGCCTGTCCTGTGAACATTTCTCCACAAGGAGGCACTGTGGTAATAAAAAAAACACATAAACAGCGTATAAAAGGAGAAAAATAAGGGTTCCACTTAGGAAATTAAGTTCTTATTAATTAAAGAAATATTTCCAGAGCCCCTTCTATGTCCAGTAAAAACTATTGAGGATTGAGTCATAAGCACTGATGAGCCCAGGAAAGTCTTCCTACAGCACCTGGAGGTGACCAGTTCAAACAGGACAAGCATGGTATGGGAGAGGCTCAGAGCACACCATAGCTTCAGAGATGGGAGGGGGCTCTTTGAGGTCCTGCAATCACAGCAGGCTTCCCAGGGGAGAGGGCTTTTAATCCAGGCTTTCAGAGAATGTCAAGAGTTTTAAGTAGGGAAGGGAGTAAGATTCTCAGTGACCAGGAGACACTGGTTTGCAGTTTGGAGCTTTCATTGGCGATATGGTTTGGCTGTGTCCCCATCCAAATCTCATCTTGAATTGTAGTTCCCATAATCTCCATATGTCATGGGAGGGATCCAGTGGGAGATAATTGAATCATGGGGGTGGGTCTTTCCAGTGCTTTTCTTGTGATAGTGAATAAATCTCACAAGATCTGATGGTTTTATAAAGGGCAGTTCCCCTGCACACATTCTCTCGCCTGCCACCATGTGAGACATGCCTTTGCTTCTCCTCTGCCTTTTGCCATGATTGTGAGGCCTCCCCAGCCATGTGGAACTGTGAGTCCATTAAGCCTCTCTATCTTTATATACCCAGTCTCGGGTATTTCTTCATAGCAGTATGAAAATGAACTAATACAGTTGGTAATAAAGGCTGGAAAAGCGGACTGTGGCAAGGTTACAGAGGAATGTAATGATTGAGTGGGAAGCGTGGACCTTTGTGACATGGAGAGCCACTAAAGGCTTCTAAGCAAGGCAGAAACACTGATGTTTTGTCACAGACTTTTAGAGGGGGAGAGATCATGCTGATCAGCTCTGGGAGGCTTGGCTGTGGCAACATTCAGGAGGGAGGACTTAGTGGTCCAAACTTAAAGTAACAAACGTTAGATCTGGCTGGTGGCTGAGAACAGAAAGCGGAGCTGATGTGGCTGGGACTGGGAGGAACACAGCAGAGGGAGGAGCCAGGGCTGACTGTCACCTTCCCAGACTGGGTGAAAGAAAACAACGAGCTGCCTGGATAGAAACAGCAAAGTCAACAGAAGGAGTTTGGGGACCAGGCACAGTGGCTCATGCCTGTAATCCCAGCACTTTGGGAGGCCAAGGCAGGTGGATCACCTGAGGTCAGGAGTTCGAGACCAGCCTGGCCAATATGGCAAAACTCCTTCTATACTAAAAATACAAAAATTAGCCAGGCGTGGTGGCACATGCCTGTAATCCCAGCTACTCAAGAGGCTGAGGCAGGAGAATCGCTTGAACCCAGGAGACAGAGGTTGCAGTGAGCTGAGATCACGCCACTGCACTCCGGCCTGGGTGACAGAGCAAGACTCTGTTTCAAAAAAGAAAGAAAGAATGAGTTTGGGGAGGTGGAGTGAGGGTGTAGAGGCTGGTGTGTGAGCACCTAAGTCTGAGTTTCTCTGTCAACCAACAAAGAGTTGGAACTGTGACACAGCACTCCAGAGGGGGTCCCGGTGAACATTTAAGGGACCTACATCAGGTGACAGAGGGTGATGCTGCAGGAGACAGTGTGATCACCAAGGAGGGGAGAGAATAGGGTCAAGGCCAGAACTTTTGGAAGTAAGGAATGAGGACAAACAGCAGAGAAGTAAGGGCAGTGCAGTCAAAAGAGAAACGTTTCAGTAAGTAGTGCCAATGGGTCCTCAGGGCAGGGAGGCGGTGACTGAAAAAGTCACTGACTGTGGCAGGTGGGGTGGATGTCTCTACTGTGGCTCTGGGGAGAAATGAGGTGTAAGAAATGAGTGTGGGGAGTGCCGATGATGAAGGGAGGCAGAGCAAAGCCACAGTTGCTGAGAAGGTAGGTTCTGAGATGCAAAGTGGGTCTGCTTTCCAGAAACTTGCATGCAGGTCCTCAGCCTTCCTCCATGCTAGCCTGCTCTCTCAGCTGCACCCTGGCCCCACCTGCTCTAATCCTTCTCCAGGCTCCTGGCAGAGGCAAATATGTACCATGCAAATCAGATTCAGTCACTCTCTGGCTAAAAATTCTTCCCAGACTCCCCAAAACCTGACACCAAGTACCTGTGCTCTCAGCTCCCCTCCTCTCCTGAGCCCCAGCGCTACGAGATGACCATTCTCTCACATCTTCATAGCCCTGTGTATGCACCCCTCCCTCAGTGCTCCCCTTCTCCTTGACAATACTTATCTGGTCATTCATTTAACAGATAAGTAGTGCATACCTACTATGTGCCAGGGGCTCTCCTAGGGGCTGGAGATAAGGAGCTTGCATAGGGGAAACAGACAATACACTAATACCTGAGTACACACGGCTTGTTAGGTGGGGTGTGTGCTGTGGGGGGCTGGATGAGTGGGGTCAGTGAAGCCCGCAGCAGGGGACTGAAAGAGGCACTGGAGTGAGCCATGAGGCCTGTGAGGGAAGGTATGCCAGGCGGAGGACCCAGCCAGGACACAGAGAAAAGGCCAGTATGGCTGGGGCAGAATGAGACAGCAGAGGGGAGTGAGAGGAGAAGGGGCTGGGAGCTGGCAGGGTGTCATGTTGGGCCTTCAAGGCCATCCATAAGGATCCCATCTTTTACTTGAAGGAAGGTGGAGAACTGTGAGAGGGCTTTGAGCAGAAGAATCACATGATGTTACTTACATCAACAGGGTTACTTTGACAGATGTGCTGAGAACAGCCCATGGATGGTGGCAGGGCTGGGTCAAGAGTAGGGCAGGAAGGCCAGTGAATCCAGGCTGTTGCAGCACCACTGGTGACTACATCCAGGCAGGGAGGGGAGTGGGGAGGAGGCCCAGCCATAAAGATTTGTCAACTGTAGGAACTTGGGATATGAGACAAAGAGAAGAACAAAGGGTGGTTCGCAGTTTGGGGCCTGAGCCAGCGGAAGTCAGGGCTGCTGTGTGCTGAGATGGGTGAGACTGGGCACAGCAGGCTTTAGGGTGGAAACCTGACCCTCAATTTCAGACATCCTGACATTGGATTAGACATCCACATGGAGCTATGGAGAAGCAGGGGAAAGCTCTGGCAGAAGGATATAGTTAGGAGTCCTCAGGGCAGACAAGGTTTTGAAAACAGATGATGAGAGAGAGAGAGAGAGAGAGAGAAAGAGAGAGAGAGAGAGAGAAAGAAGGAAGGAAGGAAGGAAGGAAGGAAGGAAGGAAGGAAGGAAGGAAGGAAGGAAGGAAGGAAGGAAGGAATCAGAAAAGTGAGTGCAGACAAATGAGAAAGGTTCTGAGACCAGAGCCCTGGGTGCCCCACGCTTCAGCTAACCCCACAATGCAGGTGTTAGTCACGTCCCCACGTCTGGCTGCTCGCCACCCTCCTGGCCATGTCTTACTGGACTGTGACTGCTTGTTCACTATCTGACCACCCTGAGCTCCTCAGGAGAAGCAAGTGCATTTCTTCAACCTTTGTTCTCACTGTCTATTCACAACGCACACCACACAGGGGCAGCAACCCACTAGATGATGGGTGAATTACTAGAAACAAGGCCGGCTCAGCCACCATTGTGTTACCGCCCAACTTCACATACAGAATGTTCTCAATTAAGAAACACTCAGAGAAAGAGAGAGAGATATGAGTTTTTAAAGTAAGATTCAATTGAAAGAAATCTCCGAGATCTGAAGTTCTACTCTAGGCCGTCTCCTCCTCTCCTCTCATCCGAATCTTACTGTCACAGAATTTTGGAGTGGAAATGGCTTCAGTATGACCCTTGGTGCACAGATCACACCAGGGGAAAGAAAGCTTAAAGCCGATCATAGGGAGAAAGCTGGGGTCTGAGCCAAACTCCCAGGAATGAAACTCTTCCTTACCTTTCTGTGGTACTTAATGTTCTAGAACTTTTCCACAAATTGTCATCGACCTTGATTCTCACAGCTCCCATCAGGCGAGGGAGTCATTGGAATTGCCCATGTTTTACAACTGCAAGAAGCAGAGGCCTCGGCAGGTTCGGTGACCTGTTCAGGCTTGTGTGGTCACTTGCTGAAGCAGGCGGAGTGGAATCCAGCTGTCCCAGCCCCATGGATATGCCCTAGAATTCTCAGGGTTCCTCTGGCCTTGTACAATTGAGGTTCAAAACCCAGCCCCTCCTTGCTGTGGTATAGCCTAGGGCAGGCCACCTCACCTCCCCAAGCCTCTCTCTTCTCTCCTGTAAGATAGGAATGAAAGCTTTACCCTGCTGGGCTCTGTGAGGCATAGAAGAGACAACATACTTAAGTGAAACACAAGTGTTTATTCAAAACCCTCCCCACTCATTTCTCTTTCCCTGAGAAGGAATATTCTCAGGAAAAATGACTCTCCTAGCCATAGCTAGTGGAAGATGAATATCAAGGACATAGTCAAAGGCAACCAAACAGTGATTATTTTCCTGTTGTCTGAGTCAGGCTGGCCCATTGTGCACAGAAGCAGGACAGGCAGAGCTCCCTTGTCACAAAGAAGCACTGAGAGACACCCAACCCAGGACCATGGGGGATATGCACACAGTCCATCTGCCTCACACTAGGAAGTTCTCTGCCATCTTTAGAAGAAACGTTACCCTTGGAAGGTGGGAGCCAAGAGTATTTTACATAAAGCATTAGTGGTGGATTTGGGAGTACTTTTATTATCCTCCATCGATTGATATTGCATTTATACACCTCATAAATTACATTATCCAAATTGATCCTTCAACAGACCTTTAAGGTAACCCTAGGCAGAAATATGATCATCTCATCGTTCAGGCAAGGTAAATGAGGTAAATGGGACACAGCAGTACTGCTCAAAGTCATGCAGAAGCCAACACAGAAGCTGAAACCAGCCCTCACATCCTCTTGTTTGAATGTGGGAACCAAATTCTTATATTATTTCTCTTTCAGCACAGCTTTGCCTCCGTACAGCAAAAGTGAAGAACAGAATTGGTTCCTCTGAGTATAAAAGGTTAAAACTCAATTGCTTTGACTCCATTTGTCCCTGTTATGGAGGAAATGGGCAGACGTAAGAACCACTATATTGTCCCTTTTACCTCTCCCTTCTCAACATAAACATGAGGCACAACCAGAGCTCCTGAATTCCTAGCTGGGAGTCAGGGCTTCTGTTGAGTATCCACGGCTGGTGGCCACTCACCAAGCCTCTAGGCCACCAACCTCTGCCTTCATGGAAGCCCAGGGAGAGAATCAGGTTAAATAGCCAAAGGCTATTTATTACAAAGTAAATTTGCTGCCATAATCCTGCGGAATCCCGGAAACCAAGCCTCAGGGCTATTCAAGCTAAGTCACCACGCAGACACCTGAGGGCAGATGGAAGGTGGCACTGCAGGCGTTTTAGGGCCGTGCCATCAAGCTCAGGGGCAACAAGCTCTCCCAACCCTCACCCAGCAGCCTTGCAGTGAATGCCTGTCTTCTCCAAGAGAGCCATCTACTAAACAGGAAGACCATCCTTTGACAAGACAGGAGCACACACTTTCTTTGTTTCACGGCCCACACAGATCATGTAGTCTGTGCAAGAAAATTTGACTCAACAACGAACCTGTCAACTCAGAATTCTCCTTAGAAGCCACAGATACTGAACTGCTTCCTTGATGACAGTCTCTGACCCATCAATATTTATATCCTCCACACAGAAGTCTGCACTTATTAGGTGCTGAATAAATCTAAAAATCAAATTGTTATGTATTACAGAGTTGATAAATAATGCACCCTTCAGACTAATCTAATCCAATGTCAAAGACTTTCATACCTTAAAAAAGAAGTCAAATCCAAGGAAAGATGCAAAGGGGCATAGCGTTACCTCTGCGTAGACATCGCATCCTGAAATTACAATATTGGGCCTGAAGTTGGTTGCTTTAACTTTCTTCTCTAGCCTGGAGTTGAGATCTGCCAGCGATGCCTCAGAAAGGATCATGAATGGGCTAGTGTCTGAGTAAGCAATCTGGTAAGGAAATACACATTGTTATAACACGTGGCACAGCAACTTTTCAGTGGCTAGGTGTGCCTAGCTCCTAGACATACCCTCCGTGCCCCACCCCACCCCACATACAATCTTTCAAAGTAGTTCTCTTGTTCTTTTAATAGAAGTCATAGTGACTCAGAAGCTTTAAATAGCCTTGCAGACAGCAGAAACTGCATGGTGGAATGAAGGGAACAAGGACTCAGAATCAATCCTAAGCTGCCACAAGGCATGTGCCCTTGGGGACATCACTGCACCTTTCTAAGCCTCCAATTTCTCAAATGTTTAGTAAGTTGGTTGAGTTTGATGACCTCATTATGTTTGATTTAAATGCTCACTAATTCCATGAATACTTATTTTTATGCAACTTACAAATTAATATTTATGTTGACTATAATTTATGCATTTGCTTGTTTATTTATTTATATATTTTGAGACAGGGTCTCCTTGTCGCCCGGGCTGTAATGCAATGGCGCCACCACAGGTCACTGCAGCCTCAACTCTCTGGGCTCAATCAATCCTCCACCTCAGCCTCCTTAGTAGCAAGGACTACAGCATAATTTCTTTTTTATGTGCATGGTAAAAGCAGTATATGGTGCTACCAACAACCCTGCTTTTATGATGAATCCTTAGAGCTTTATGCCATTAAGGCTGATCATTTGAGTCTGTGTATCTCCATACCCATGCCAACTTGCATAGCTGGAATCTGACATACAACTGCAAACTAAAAATTCTGGACTCCATGTGCGATTACAGAATGGAATGAAAAAAAGACACTGGTGCAGGACAGTTTTGAAACCCTACTGGCATCAGAATGCTTACACAAATAGGAAGGTAGATGCTCAAGGGCAAAAATTCAAGAGTCCCCCAAATGAAGAAACAAATGACGCTTCCTTAGATCACATGCCTACTGCTTGTGATCTAAGCTACCAGAGGGCTGCCCCGAAAACAAGAGAGCCGAGGTCATCAGAGATGCCACCTGAGCCCCCTGGGCTGGGGGTGACTGCTTTCTACCAATAGGGGCAGCAGAACCTCTCACCTGGTCCTTGGGTCGGAACAAGTCTGCTATTTGGTGAGGATGTCTCGGTCGCATGTGAGGCTCGAAGTGCACCAGGCGGTAGGACTGTGACTTCAGGAAACTGGTTATCCACTGGGCAGCGGCCTCACCACAGTCTCTGCCCTCAATCTCCAGGCCATGCACTCTGCAGGGGTGGCAGGAACAAAGGGCAGACATGGCTTTGAAAATCCATGCACCCTAATATGTGCCAGTTATATCAGAAAAGCTGCTTCTAGCTGTAACATTACCGTCATATCTTAATTACCAGAAGATGTAATTTTAGTCCTGGCCCTGACTCCAAACCTGCGTCAGCCCACATGAAAGTGAAAAGCACCCCTTTAAGCTTTGCTTTCCCGATTTTAAAAATCAAGTTTTGTACAACTGTGTCTCCCTACCTGGAAGGAATGCAGGGAGGATGAAATGAAATCATATATTTGAAAATGTACTGAGTTCTCCAGAAGAAACCTAATGTATCAGTATAAAGTAAACTTAGAATTACTGCAAAATCTAGTTCACCCAGCTGAATAGCGACCAGAAATCTTTATTCACAGGCCTGGCTATACTTTGCCAGTATAGTAACAGCAACAATATGAAAATGTTCTATAAAGTCTAAAACATTACAGATAATAACTTTATATATAACAAACATTAACAGTAATAGTCTATTTATTTTATAATAACAATAATAATCTACTAGATTTTATTGCAAGTTATAACTTTGTAGGATTTGAAGTTCCTACTCTCTAGCACATAGTCATGTGCAGGGCTGTTCGGCATTATATGAATTTCACAGCTATAGAGAGGAAAATAAATGCTATGGTGTAGGCCAGCATTTCACAAAGTGCAGGACCATTACCACTGCTGGCATTCAAGATAACTGTAGATGGCACCTGGGTATAGCATTAAATAACAGTGAATTATACAGAGAGAAATTTCAGTTTAGTGGTAATAAATCTTTACCTTTTAGCAACACTTGATAATCACCTCTTTTTTTTTTTTTTTTTTTTTTTTGAGACCGAGTCTTGCTCTGTCGCCCAGGCTGGAGTGCAGTGGCCGGATCCTAGCTCACTGCAAGCTCCGCCTCCCGGGTTTACGCCATTCTTCTGCCTCAGCCTCCCAAGTAGCTGGGACTAAAGGCATCCGCCACCTCGCCCAGCTAGATTTTTGTATTTTTTAGTAGAGACGGGGTTTCACCGTGTTAACCAGGATGGTCTTGATCTCCTGACCTCGTGATCCACCCGTCTCAACCTCTCAAAGTGCTGGGATTACAAGCTTGAGCCACCGCGACCGGCCCTGATAATCACCTCTTTTAACAAAGAAAGAACACACCTTAGGTCCAGAGGCCTCTGTAGGCAACAGTTTCTAGCTAGAATTTAGTAATGTTTTAGCATATTGAGTGTTTGTTAATTTCTGGCAAATTATATAGGTAGCAATATAAAATTTGTATATAGGTAGCCATACAAGGTTTATAGGTAGTCACATAAATTTATATATAAACCCATATATACAAATTATATAGGTAGCCATATAAAGCCATATACCTGGCAAATTGTATAGGTAGCTATATAAAGTTTCTTTTTTTAATAAATGTGTTTAAGATTAGTTTTTAAGCTGAATCAATTTAAAGAAAAGCATTAAGTAAATAAGAGTACAGGTGGTTTATGGTTTGGCTACTGTCATGGTGGTGTTATGCAAATGCTGGAAGTTTGAGAAAGCTTAGTGGATCAAGTAAATCTACTTGGCTGGGCATTCCATTTCCACAAATGACAAGCTCCATGACCTTGGTGATAGTTTCTTATTCTGAGACTCAGTTTCTTCATCAGTAAAATGGGGGTAGGAGCACAACTTTGTTGTGAGGATTAGGAACAATCTGTAAGAAGCACCCAAACAATTCTTAGGACTGGGGTGTGCTCAGTAGGCGGTAATGACCTAGGGTCCCCCAACCAAGTTATTTCAAGCTATCTTTGTATAGTTACTCCACAAATCAAACATTTAATCAGACAAAAGCATCCATTCTCTAATAATAATGTACAAATTGATTTTTATATTGTAAAATAATATTGAGTATAGTATCCTATATATTTTTATATAATTTTATTTTATTGCTTTATATCTAAAATGAGAAATCATTACTAATAGTGTCTGGGTTACATTAAGCAGTGAGATTAGTGTATTCAAAGGTTTCATAAATTTTTAAAAACTTTTTATTGAAGTGTCACACTCATGTAGAAAAGTGCACTGCTGTAGTATATGACTTGATACCTTTTCGCACACTGTCACCCCACCCATTCTAAATTAACTGCCTGAGAATCAGAGGGCTGAAATATGCACCCAAGGCCTATGAAGTCATGAGAACATTTACAAAGACCAGGAGTGTCTGTGTTACTCTTTTCTGGATCAAGATGAAAAATAAATAAAATGAATAAAATAAATGTACCCAAACTTATACACCCAAATGGATATTACCTTTCAGAGCAGTCACCTTGGGAAGTAATCATTCTAACCTATTATTAATCATATCTACTTATTACTACTCTTAAGCCTAACCTCACTTTTTAACAAAAAAAAAAAAAAAAAAATGGTCCTATCGTTTTCTTATCCATAGGGTTTAGCTCCAAATAATTTTTTACTTTTCCCAAAAATCAAATTCACCAGTTCTAGAACTGAGTGTATATGAGGGGCTTAGCGTTTGTGTGTGTGTGCAGTTTAATGTCTGAAATGCTGATTTCAGAAGCATCTTGTGAAATGCCAGCATTACCAAATATCTAGGTATGGAGAGAGCCTTGAAGGTCATTGCCTTGTTAGATGCCTCTTTGCTGGTGCCTAAGAAAAAAAAAAAATCACCCTCCTTTCTCCAGAGTCAAACCCTTACAGCCCACCAAAGTACCTTTTCAGTCTCAACTTGCCATTCGGCAGCCCAGGGCTTCCCTTAGTTGCTTTTACAGGAGGGTGTGAGGGCGCACAGCAGAGGATGTAAACAGGAAGGCTGCTTTGACTCCTTAGGGCTTCAGTTAGCAATAATTATTTTTACAAAGTCAAAACATTTGCATCTCTCTTGGGCCATTTAGACATCTGCCCTGTTAATCTGACACTGATTTCCATTGCAACCTCTATTTCTAGATCCTGGGGTTCAGGTTCATAATCACCCAGAACTTGAGGTCTTTCAGCGAGTAGAATTTGTTCTGCCTTCTTCCTGCTCCTCCCATGTTTCTCCTGAGTTCTGACTGGCCTCTGCTGTATCTTGGCCCCAGCACTCCACCTGTACACTGTCCCAAAGAGTGCAAGCGAAGAATTAAAATAAAATTCCAAATGCTTCTATAACCTTTGACCCTTTGACAAAGATAATGTAGGCATGGCTTGAGATGGTTTGAGGTTTGAGGCTGCTTGCCTGAATAATCCCCAGCAAAAGTCCCTAATTCTCTGTATCTTATTAGTAGCAGGCAAGGCATGTGAGAAAATCAAGTAACATCTTCAACCATGAAAACAGGTGTACTGCCTGTGATCACGACCTTCTGAAAGTGACCCCAGAGCTCCAAGAACTCATCAGAAATCTTTAAGAAACTGTGGGCTGAGGTTACAACTTCCTCATAAGAGAATAGGTTGGGCTGTCAAAAGAAACCTGAGTCCAGAAGATCCTTGGAATCTTTGGATGAAGAGTCTGTATACTACCGTAGCATGTCTAAGCCTTTTCAGTTTGCAATTTCCAAGCATGCCCTTGTTTAGTCTTTTGGGCATGGACCAAATGCCCATATGGGACTGTGAAAAAAGTTTCAACACAATTTCAAATGAATTGAAAATTAAACAAAAAATTAACTGTAAGAAAATATGGGTAAATATCTAACCATGGCAAATAAACACAAATCAGGACATGGATAAACGTGAAATACAAATTGCAATGTAAATACTTAAAATCTTACCTCATTCAGGGAAAAATGCAAATTAAAGTAACAAGAAATTATCATTTTGCTCATAAAATGGCAAAATATTGTTAATATAATGGTTAAAATGGAATTGGTAAAACCATTCTGCAAACAATTTAGCAAGATGTATCAAAAGCCTACAGTATCCATATTCTTATTTCAAACAAAACCACTGCTAGAATTTTTTCCTAAGAAAACAACAAATGATATAAACAAAGATTTATGCCAAGATATTCATCACATTCTTCTTAATATCTGGAAAAAAATTAAGACAATCAAAATGTTTAATCATGGGCCATGTTAAAATGCCTTAGGTGATACCCACACAATGAAATATTATGCCAACATGAAAAATGGTATCCTTAAAGATTTTTTAACAATATGAAAAAATACTCAACATTATCAGTTTAAGTATATAAACAATATGAAAGGATTTTTTGTATTATTTCAATTTGTTTTCTAAGTAACAGGCATAGAGACAGAAAGAAATATGCCACAATATTAATTACAGTTATCACAGATTTTGTTTCTTTTTTTTTTTGGTATTTCCCAATTTTCAACAATGAATATGTATCACTTTTCTAATCTGAAAACCACCAATTTCAATAAAAGTATATTATCATGTTTAAAACTAAAATGTAGAAATTATATCAGTATTGCATTTTGTGAACTTTTCTGGGTCTTTAGACATTTTTCAGATAACTAAATTTTTTGAGGTGATACTATTTTTTTATGATAGGTTATAAACTACATGTAACATTCACAGTGCATTTTTATTCCAAATGCAGAAACTATAACAAGAATATAATTAGACCAACTTTAATTTTGCCATAATGAGATAAGAAATCAACTCTACACATGACTTCTTAGAGGCAAAGCTAGTTTTCCTAGAAGAATTGCTTCGCTGCAGCCCTTCTGATGTTGAGGGAAGGGCTTCTGTACAGAACACCCTCCTGGGCTGCATCCCCAGCCTCATTCTGACACTGACCACTGAGCAGCCACTGGCTGGATCACTCTGCTAGCTAGAGCTGTTCTTTTCTATTTTGGAACTTTCTTTCATTAGAACTAAATCTTATGGGTCACATAGCCATTTGCAACTCCTTTCCTAACTCAGATTTGGAAGATACCCAGTTTTTCCAAGCCAAGTAGAAAAAGTTCTATGAGAATGCATAGATCGAATCTCACCTCTGCTAGGACACTCGCCCCACTACTCCTACCCCATTTTGTGCTTGATCTTTGGGTGCTGTTATTTTTCTCTTGCTGACATGTCAATATGCTTTTTTCTCATGGGTTTCTACATAGCACTTTCAATGTGTTGTTGTCATCTCAACAACACAAGTTTCTGAAGCTGCTTCCTTCTTTCTCCTTCTTTTAGATCTTCATAATGTTGAAGACTTGGTTCTACATATGGTACACACGCAATCAACAGTTCATTATTGATATGTTTCTCAGGATTCCCTCTAGAGTTTACGCTTTCTCAAAATCGCATGACTATTCATTCATGCAAGGGCTACGACCTGCCCTTTCCTTACCTGCACTTGAGCACTGCATTTGTGGTGGGCGTTTTGATGGGCAGTAGTAGATCCTTTGTGTAGGCTGCACTGAGAGTCAGGGTGTCACCATCACAGGTCAGGGAAATCAGGACCAGGCGAGGTTCCTGGCGAGCAGTAACCATGTTTCCCTCCTGGTTGATCACAAGCCAAAACCTGCCATTTTCAAAACACAGGATATATGTGAACCATTGACAGGAAGCCAGACTCTGGAGGAGCTCCAATTAGACACTGTTGTCATCTTTGACTTCTTCCCCATAAGCCTGGTGTGTGTGAGTTTGAGAGTGTGTGTCTGTCTGTCCTAAACATCAGCATACAGGACTGAGTCTGTCACTTAATTTCAAAGGGTTTAATAACCACTCAAGCATCCAACATATCTAGAGAACAGTTTGAGCTCTTTGATGGCACGGAAATTAAAGATGTTAATTATATTTTCATCTCAATTTCTAGAAAGCCTGAACGCTTTCATTAAACATGCTCCAAGCAGATGACAAGAATCTATTTTACAGAAAGACTTTAAGGGCAGGAGGAAACACAGTGCCTGGCATCCGGTAGGCAATGGGCTCTCATCGGTGGAAACAGCAGGGCTGTTGCTCATATTGTTCACAGAGCATGGAGTTTAGCTGAGCAACATGCGGTGCCACTTATACTCTGCCAGTCCAGCCCCCCACCTTTAAAAACTTTTAATGTTCCAATATTCGGTGCTGTCCATTCTGCAATTTGCTAAACTAGACAGTATTTTTTTCTCTGGCCCAGTATTCCTGGTCTACAGGTACTTCCTAGAAAAAAAGATAAATGGAGAAATAAGAGCAATAGAAAGAGCCATTTCCAGAACAAGAACAATATGTTTTTGTAGGTTATCTCTCAGCTACCAAAGAAACAAAACATATTGGCATTTCAATCCTTTCAGTACACGCTAATCAAATGATTACAGTTATAGAAGTGAGCATGTGCTTTTGAGATTTCCAGACATAAGAAAAAAGTATGGCCGGTACTTTAGGTCGTTCAAGATATTTCTTGCATCACTTCCAGCAGGGTATCATGGCTGAGCTGTTCAGCTACGCTAGAAAAATATGCTCAGTATAAGCCCTTTCCCTAACTGCCCTTTTATCAGACTTTGTTTCTGCACAGAGGCCTGCCCTGCCCCAAATCCTTGGGACCAGCAGGTGAATATTCTCCCTAATATTCTTCCTGGTAATGGCAGTTTAGATCTTTCTAAAATGCAAATCTAACTTTAAGACCCCCTCATTCAAATCCCTCCATGGTTCCTGCTTTCAGGATAAAACCAACTCCTAAGCAAGGGCATGCACAGCCCTTCATGATCCAGCTGCTGCTCCAGCCATTCTTACCTCCCGAGGTCTTCACACAGGCCAGTCTTTTATACATTTTTTTAAACTGCAGTAAAATAGATATAAAACATAAAATACCTAGCATACTCCTATGTACAGACCCAAAAGAATTGAAAACAGGAACTCAAACAGATATTTGTGTATCAATGTTTATTGCAGCTTTATTCAAAATGCTAAAAAAAGTAGTAACAGCCCAAGTGTCCATCAACAGAGAATGGAATTTTTTTAATGTGATTTTAACCATTTTGAAGCATGCAATTCAGTGGCAGTAAGTACATTCACAGTGTTGTGCAACCATCAGCACTATTTGCAAAACCTTTTCATCACCCCAAACAGAAACTCTGTACCAGTTAAGCAATAACTCCTCGTTTTCCCCTTCCCTCTGCCCCCAATAACATCTAATCCACTTTGTCTCTATAAATTTATCTGCTAGACATTTCATATAATCGGAATCATGCAATATTTGTCCTTTTGTGTCTAGCTTATTTCAATTAGCATTATGCTTTCCAGGGCCATCCATGTTGTAGCACATATCAGAACTTCATTCCTTTTCATGGCTGAATAGTATTCCATTGTGTGTATATACCACATTTTGCTTATCCACTCATCCATCAATGGATACTTGGTTGTTTCCACCTTTTGACTACTGTGAATAACATCATAATAAAGGTTCAACACTCAATGCTGCAAAGAACATTCATCCTATTTATGTCCCAGTTCCTTTTGGTAAATACCTTAGAGTAAGCTTGTCCAACCCATGGCCCGTGGGCCACATGTGGCCCAAGACAGCTTTGAATGCAGCCCAACACAAATTGATAAACTTTCTTAAAACATTATGAGATTTTTTTGTGAATTTTTTTTTTTTTTTTTTTTTTTTTTTTTTTTTTTTTTTTTTTTTTTTTCTCTTTTTTTTTTTTTTTTTTTTTTTTTTTTTTTTTTAGCTCATCAGCTATTGTTAGTGTTAGTGTATTTTGTGTGTGACCCAAGAGAATTCTTCTTCCTATGTGGCCTAGGGAAGCTTAAAGATTGCACAACCCAGCATAGACTATGCCAGCCTTTCCCCAGCATACACCATCCTCTCAAGCCAAGTGTCTTTGCCCAGCTTATTCTCTCTCTGGAAAGTTCTTCTCCCAACTTACTTGTTTAGTTGGTTATCACCTAGGACTGTAAGCCAGTGTTGGCTTCTCTTGATCACACTTTCTGGGAGTGTGTGATGAAGGAAAATAAAGAATTTATCATAGTGTCTGGTACAAAGGCCAGCTCTTCTTATCATCTATTGTAATAGGAGCTCAAAACTGCTTTTGAATCTACGTAGTAAAATTCCAGGGCCCTTTGCCTCTCAGGCCTACAAAAACTAATTCAGTAAATTCTATCACTTTTCAGAGCCTACTATACAAAACATGGATTGTTTTTTTTTTTTTAGACGGAGTCTTTCTGTCGCCCAGGCTGGAGTGCAGTGGTGCGATCTCGGCTCACTGCAAGCTCCTCCTCCCAGATTCACGCCATTCTCCTGTTTCAGCCTCCCGAGTAGCTGGGACTACAGGCGCCTGCCACCAAGCCCAGCTAATTTTTTGTATTTTTTAGTAGAGACGGGGTTTCACCGTGTTAGCCAGGATGGTCTCGATCTCCCGACCTCGTGATCCACCCACCTCGGCCTCCCAAAGTGCTGGGATTACAGGCCTGAGCCACCGCGCCTGGCCCAAAACATGGAATATTTAGGATCCTTGGTTTCCTTCCTGAAGCAAAGATGCATGCATCAGTAACGTTTCAACTATGTCATGAATTGCCCTCTGTCTTGGGAGCTGGTAGGAGAAAGGTTACAGCTCCCATGAGTCCTGTGTTACTTGCTGAGCTGCGAGGGCTTCTCTGGAAAGGAGTTTCAAGTGCAGCCTCACAATGAGACCCGGGGCTGGCCTGAAGCCAGACATTAAAGATTACAAAGCCGTCAGCTCCCCGGGTTTTGCAGCCTTCGCTGAACGCCAGGAATCCACGCAACTCTCAGAATCCAGACAGAACATTAACAAGATCACTCTTTACAAAGCCCTAGTGTGCGAAAGAAAATAAGAGTCCTGGTTCCACTGCTGTGTGGCTCTGAACTCAGCTTCTTTATCCACAAGAGTGCTTGAGAGAATTGGGGAAAATAGCATCTGCAATGCCACCCCTCACTTTTTTTTTTTTTTTTTTTCTTCACTTAGTCTCCCTCTGTGGCCCAGGCTGGAGTGCAGTGGCATAATCTTGGCTCACTGCAACCTCTACCTCCCGGGTTCAAGCGCTTCTTCTGCCTCAGCCTCCTGAGTAGCTGGGATCACAGGTGCGCGCCACCACGCCCGGCTAATTTTTTTTTTTTTTTTTTTCCTTAGTAGAGATGGGGTTTCACCATGTTGGTCAGGCTGGTCTCGAACTCCTGACCTCAGGTGATCCACTCGCCTCGGCCTCCCAAAGTGCTGGGATTACAGGCGTGAGCCACCGCGCCTGAAGGTATTTGTTGAATTGCAGTCATGACTATTATGAGCCCCGCCTTGGTGCGCTCTTGGAGGGCTGGACTCTACAGTTTCAGCTTTCCCCAGGATCTCAAGAAAGTCACTCAAAATAAAGCTACTGGGAACCAATCTCTTTAAGCTAGCCGCCTCCACGAAACGGAGATTAAGAAGTTTGCTCACTGGCAGACACCTGGGAGCGATACCACACCTCAGCAGGAGCACATTACGCCAAAGAGCCAGTGGGAGGTGGAAATCCGCCCACCCCGGGAAAACGGGTCCATGCGCTCAGAGTCCCAGAGCCCCGGGATCTGATGCTGGGGGCTGAGGGTTCCTTTTACTCTTTGGCCTTGTCTCATCCAACTCCAGTTTCTTTGTAATAGGAGGAAGGACCTGTTAGTAGACTCTGCAGACCTTCCCTGCACTCCTCCCTTCTCAGCCCCTTGCCCGAGCCGGATCAGCGCTGCCCCGCGCCCGCGCTCGGCCGTACCTGTCCCGCAGGTTGCCGCTGCGCAGCCCCATGGCCGTGCACTCAGCCTCGCTCACTGGCAACCCCTTGCAGGATTTCACAGGGTAGATCCAGAGCTGCGCCACGGTGCCCACCTGCTGCAGCAGCCGCCGGCGCCGCTTGGGCCATGTGCGGCGCCAGGCGACAGCCCCCAGCGCCACTGCGGTCAGTCCCAGCACGGCGACCCCGAGCCACCCGGGCCGGGGCTGCGCGAGGAGGACAAAGCGGGCCAGCGCGGAGGAACGGGCGGCGCCCATGGCTGGCTTCTCCGCGAGGTGGCGGCGGCAAGGCCGGAGCGCGCTGGTAGCCCCGGGCCGCTGGGGGAAGGTGCGGCCTTTGGCACTGAGCCCAAAGGGTGGGCAGCTCCCGAACCCTTCCGGGCCAATCAGAGCAGTGCGTCCTTCTGGGGGGCGGCGCGGGGAGTGGGAGGTGGCGGCTCAGCTTCCACTTGGTCTGAGCCCCACCGCCTCTGCAACCTTCCGTCGCCTGCAGCTGCAGGGCGCTGTGCCCTCCCCCACGATCGCTGCAAGTGACCAGTTTATTTACTTACGTATTTATGGGGTTATTTGACCTAAAATAAACAATATACAACATTTGCAGGACAAAGCGTGATTTTGAAATTAAAAATCAGATAGCGGGCAGCAGCCTCTCCTAGGAATAGTAGAGAGCGGGTTGGCCCTGCCTGGCCTGCGCGGTGTCCAGCTCTCTGCTGCGGCCGCCCTCCCCGCAGGCTGCCCAAGGTCTAGGGAGCTTCCAAAGAGTGAGGGTCTCGTGGAGGAGGATGCTACCAGGCCATCTGCGCCAGTGAGACAAGGCCAGAGTTCTCCTGGCGGCAGCTCAGAGCAGCAATGGGCGTCTGAGAGCACCTTCTACGCTCCCGGCGCAGAAGTTTAGCACTGCACAAGGTCTCCAGGCTGCTTCTGGCGGGAGGGAATGTCACCTGGTCCTGCAGGCACTCACCTCAGTCACTTGTCACTTCCAAATCAGGTTATATTCCAGTCAACAATATCAGCATACCCGAACAGCATGGTTTAGGAGTCAGGCTCCTGTTTGATGTACCAAGCTATCAAAGGAAAAAATTACTCAAACGCTTATTAAAAAGGTAAGGAAGACTATTCACGGCTATTGTAACAGGGACATCACAATAGGGGAAAGAGATTAAGCTCAGCTCTGTATTACAGCAAAGACTGCTGGGGGTTTATAGCCAAAGAGCAAAGTTCCTCGAGGTCAGTGAATGGAAAATCACTAAGAGGAGACATCAAGTATAGAGGATTATTGATAAACCCACTTAACAGGATTCTACTGAACTAGGCAAGGACTTACACACTGAGGGTGACAGATGAGGAATCTGAGCAGATATCAAGGGTGATCAGATATCAAGGATGGGAGAATACTCTGGAAACTGACTAAGCAGGGTTCTTGCTAAACTGGGCTCTGCAGGGAGCAGGGTGGCAAGGTCAAGGCCTCATGAAGAAAAGGGCTCAGAGGAGACCGAAGTTTGGTCGAGAGCCTGTGTCATCCCCAGCTCAGCCATGGTCCCCTGAGCCAGGAGTGTACCTTTCAAGACTCAGTCAGAATTGACCATGCAGGGCAAGGGTGCCTTGGATGAGAGAAGTGGGAGTTCACCAAGAGAAAAGAACAACACTCTCCTCTAGCTGGCAACTCACTGCAGAGCAGTTCCGTGCTCAGGGAGGCTCTGTCTTTCCTGGCCTGAACACTTATCTGTCCTGCTTTTCTGCTCTATTCTCTTCTCTTCCAACCCCAGGTCACACTCTGTCTGTAAAGGACACAGCTCAGCAGGATGCACCACTTGATCCTCCTCGGAAAGGCAGCTCCGGGGCACCAAATATGTGTTTCTGTTTATCTCCCTCCTGAATTCCTCTTTGAAAATTTAAGAGGAAAAAATGGTTCCCCTATTTTAATGGTTGACTTTAAAGTTCTGATTTTTCAATTTCATCACTTCCAGAATTTACCCAGGGCTACAGCTCACTTACTACTTTTACCTCACAGGGTGCGGGGGATGGTGGTGAGTTTCAGTCCCAGAACCCAGCAAAGGAAAATGGAGGAGGAGGGAACAACCACTCCTCACTGACCACTAGGAAGGCCCCTTGTGGACACTGGCCATCCTGCCACAGACAGGACGCCTGTGTGCCTGCAGCTCACAATGCCCTCACCCCCTGCCAATGACAGAAGCCAGTGTTTGTGGAGTCAGATTGTGTCTCTGGAGGCAATCAGAAAGGGTAAGGAAAAATAAATTGCAGTGACTCAAATTCTAATATAAAGAGAGAAGCCCAGGAAGAAGACTCATAAATACCAAAGATAAAGCAGGATTGAGATTCACGTTTATTAGTTACAAAGAAACTATAAAATTGTAAGTAGGTGAATTCAGCCATATACTATTTCAGTGAGCATTTTTGCTTAAGATCATACCAAAGTAGTTCGTTTTTTTGTTACAAAAAAATTATTTGCATTGAAAAAAATATGTTCATGCTGTCTTCCTTGCAATCCTACTCTCAAAATTCCATCCTCTTTTAAATGTCATCCTCTTCTTTATCTTACTTGGAATTCCAGGTGGTGTATCTGGCAGTTACACACAAACAGATTACTTTTATATGGCTTAATAAAGGTGTAATAGAATATTAAAACTAAGTCTATAAGAAAATTTCCATACTCAAGTACAGCCCAGATTCCATAATGCTAGAGCACATGAGTGAAAAGTCAACAGGAGTCAATGGCCACGTAAAGTCCAATATTAGGCATTTGTGAGTGTGGTAACACGTGTCCTGCACATCAGGTAATCTTGATAGGTAATAAAAGGAACACATTTTAAAACATTTTGCAGCTTTTAGTTGATTCATTAAACTTGCTTTATTCATCAAAAGTCAGGATGTAAAAGCATAATAGCCATGATAACATTCAAAATAGCATTTTGATGATGTTAATTATTTTAAAGCCTTCAGTACCTAAAATTTATACATATACCTTCATATTCCCACCTCTAATACTTTCCTTGCATTAACCTGGAGCATACACAACTTTGAAAAGTCAAAAATCGAGATTGTTTTCCAGGGTAAAGATAGTTGAAGGCTGGATAATAAGGATTTGCTGAGGTATTGCTGCTGCTGTTGTTAAGATCTCAGTCAATCCCTCCTGGTTGCTGAAGCCTGAATAAATAATAAGAATCTCTGGTTATTTGGTTATTTATCCTACTGTTCATAAATAATTCAAGCTCCCACAAAACAGTCACTTATTGAGGTTACACATATAAATGTATGGTGCAGTGCTGTGCAGAAAGCATGGCCTGTTAGCTCTAATTCACATCAGCTCCCAGACCATACATCAGCTGACCTAGCTGAGCCTTTGTTTCTCATTCATAAAATGCCTATTATCATATCTATCTCACAGAGATCCTCTCACAGATAAAGATTACACAAGGCCTTCTGGGGAGCAGAGACAATTGGAAATTGAGGCTGAGTAAACCACAGATGTTCGTTGCCTCCATCCACTGCAAAACAGGATCTGGTTGGATGAGTTTGTGACCAAGTGACATGGAAAACCCTCAGTTGTTAAGGTATCTCACAGCCACTGGGCTCCCTCAGATGCAGAGAACACATGAAAGCCCTTGGCTCACACATTGATCCAGGTCCAGTCAATCATGACTGGAACAGCAGGACACAGGATCAGTTTCACTCAAGCTAGATGGCTCAGGCTTGGGTCCACTCTCCCCAAATAGGGCTTTTAGAAATGCCAGGCACTTAGGAGCTTCACAGTTTCCTCTCTAGTATCAATACTTATTGTATTTCATCAAATCCAAGATATACCAATTGTAAAATGCACCATTATTTTATGCATCACTGATAATTTTATGCATCACTGATATTTTTCAAAAGGCATCCTGAATGTTATAAGAAGCTGACTGATATCAGAGATGTTAGAATAGGATCTCAGAACTGATGAAATATGGTTATGGTTATGCAAATACCTAGTCATAATAGTAGTCAATGGAAGTGTAGTTCCTTTTTGCCCAACTCAAGGGAAAAGCCTGTGTCATGTTTATACCCATTATGGAACCTAAGACTGGATCATGATGGAATGATGGCAATAAAAAACATAACTAATATTTACTGAGTACTTTATTTGTATTGCAATGCTGAAACTTTATATGAATTAATACTCAAGCTAACTTTTGTTGGTTGTTTTGGTAAGTACTATTATTCCCACTTTGTAGATAAGGGTACTGAGACTTAAAGAGAAGTTAAATATCTCATTCAACTTAGGAAGATGTTTGGATTACCAACCCAAGTCTATCTAATGCTAGATCTAGACCTTCTAAGCCACTATGTTACCTGTCCTTAAGGACGGTCAGGTTGTGGATGTCAGGACTGCAAGGGCAAGTAACACACGTGAGAAGCTCAGGCCAGAAACAGAGAGAAGGATGGTCAAGAGTTTTGGAGATGAGGTGACCTTAAGAACTGGGTCATGGATTTTATGAGAGAACTTGCTTAAAAGCTCCAACTTGAGGTCTTCTGACCAACTTTCTCATTCCTTTAATTTGGGAGTTAGGCTTTTGCCCCCAGGAGTCAGGGCTGTATTGGACACAATGAAATCAATGTGAGAACATTATTGTTCTTTTTTTTTTTTTTTTTTTTTTTTTTTTTTTTTTTTTTTTTTTTTTGAGGCGGAGTCTCCACTCTGTCGCCCGGACTGGAGTGGCAGTGGCCAGATCCCGAGCTCACTGCAACTCTCGCCTCCGGGTTTACCGCCATTCTCTGCCTCAGCCTCCTGAGTAGCTGGGACTACAGGCGCCCGCGCCACCTCGCTCCCGGTAGTTTTTTTGTATTTCTTAGTAAGAGACGGGGTTTCCACCGTGTTAGCCAGGATGCGTCCTCGATCCTCCTGACCTCGGTGACCGCCCGTCTCGGCTCCCCAAAGTACTGGACTTACAGGGCTTGGCCAACCGGCCGGCCCGAGAACATTATTTTCTAACTCATGATTCAGGATCCAGTCACTTTGATGCACTGATTTTTTTTTCAAACTTCAATTATACTTTAAAAATACATTTGATAAAAAGCATCCAATTTAAACATTTTTCCCAAGTTGATGTTGAATAATTTAAACATTTCCTCTTCTATCTGAGACAGAAAAAATAAATACAAAACTCTTGAGAATCAGTCACCTTCATTTTCCTATTCCTTAATGATGTTCTGTAATAAGCTGTGAACATATACCTGTCTTTCTGCTGAGCCTCTTCCATCAGCATTTTACCATTAAATGGGAAATAGGGGTGGAGAAGGCTGAGGTAGGAGTACACAGATTACTGTAGGGAACAGAAATTAAGGGCATTTTCCAACTCCAAAGATCAGAACACAAAACTGCTTATTCTCTAAGAATTAAAGCAGCATAACATTAAAAAAATAAATAAAATAAAATAAAATAAAATAAACATAAGAAAATGCAGCAATGGCTCCAAGACAGGGTATTCAGAAGCAAAGCTGACCCTTTACCATATTACCCTAGTGGATCCGTCACTACACCATCCAATACACGGGGTCACCAACTCTCAGGCTTCCAATTTTTTCCACTGAATAATAGATCCCAAAAAGCGGAGATGACTTGTATAATTCCCTCTCAGAAGGATCACACAGGCGGTAGCTGAAACAAACAAAAATTCAATCATCAGACACAAAAGGAAATAATAATCGAAATATTCTCAATAGAACTCAAGTTTGCCTTCCAACTTATTTATAAATACACAGCAAACCTTTTCTAAAATGTTGACAGAGAAGTCTGTGGACAATTAGTCAAACTGCAAATAATTCTAGCTTTTCTAGAAGTATCCTGAAAGTCTATGCAATTTCTCCATGGCTTCAGTTTAAGGCCAAAAAGAAAAAATGTATGTGTACATATAAAATAAATACTTTGTCTATATGAGTACCTTCGACTTCACAACTCATTGAAACAAATGCCCCTGAAAACACAAAACGGAATGGCCCTGAACTCTACAAATCTTCTGTCTAGTGCATTTAAGCACCATGCTTTCAATCCCCTCCCGGTTTATAAGCCCAAAGCTGGGGTTCACTGGTGAGCAAAAATTCAGACAGCTATGCAGTTGTCAGGTGGGTCTGGACTACTGCAGAAGTTAGTCTTTTCCCATTGTCCTGTCTAAAAATAATAATAAATTTCATAGCATCTTAAATAATTATCACTACATCTTAAAAATCAAAAACAAAATAGAATTGCAAATCTGAAAGCATCATGAAATAACCTCTTCTCTAAGCTAAACCCATTGGAAACAATCCACAAAACAGAGGAAAGAGAAACAAAATAGAATATAGCTCCAAAGAATGTTAAGCCTAAATTACTATCTTCATTGGGAACTAAAGTCAGCCAAACTTCTTTAAATAACAAAACAAGAGAAATCCTTAGCATAAAAAAAGCTCCTCAATAAAAAATCTCTGACAATTCATTACATTCATTTTTTTTCTAATATTTCATTATGTAGTTTCAATTATTCTCATATTCCTTGATATTGATTCTAATGGAGGAATCTGAGTTGCAATAAACATGATTAAATAAAGTGTTTGAGGCCTAAATTTGGAAAGGCACATATAAATATTATTAAAAATTGATATGAGAGACATTAAAATTTCAAAATGTAGTATTATACAATTAAAAGTTTATCAAAGCTGGGCACGGTGGCTCATGCCTGTAATCCCAGCATGCTGGGAGGCAGGTGAATCACTGAGGCAAGGAGTTTGAGATTAGCCTGGCCAACGTGGTGAAACCCTGTCTCTACTAAAAATACAATAATCACCCAGGTATGGTGGCGCACACCTGTCGTCCCAGCTACTCAGGAGGCTGAGGCTGGAGAATCACTTGAACCCAGAAAGCAGAGGCTGCAGTGAGCTAAGACCACGCCACTGCACTCCAGCCTGGGGGAAAGAATGAGATTCCTCTCAAAAAAAAAAAAAAGAGTTTATCCAAGGCACTAGAGGATCCATCCAGGAAAAGAGAGAAAGCAACAATGCTCTCATTAACCAATAGACACAAATCAGTCAGAAGGTAGAGTGGAAGGTGCTCCAGAGAGAAAGGTCATATCTTCCCTAAAGCAGACATAGCACCTAAACCCATAGGTAGTTCTGGGGTGGAGATAATATTTAAAATACACTGGCCGTGGTGGTATTCTACCTCTTCAGGGTGTCCAGTGGCTCTTTCCTGTCTATGATTCCAGTGTCTGGGTCCACCGTGGTCAAAATACACCTGTCATGCAATAACCAAGGGTTAGGTGATGGTCAGGAACCAATGGGTGGGCCACACCGCAGTCCTGGGGTCTAGCAAGGCTCATTACCTGGGGCATGCCATTATCTTTTTCACTTCTACACTACCGATTAGGAGTTTATCCCAGGTATCCTAAGAGAAAAGAGAAAGTTATCTTTTAAATGGAGGCTTCATTAGTCTTTGAGTCTGTTTATTCTTTGGCTCATATAAAGTATGAAACTATTATAGCAGAAGAAAGCAGCACAAGGTGACACCAAGAAATATCTCCCAGAGGACTCAAAGGGAGGCAGCATACTGGCAAGCTCAGTATGCCACCTCTTGACTCCCAGTCTCAAAATCCTGATTCCATCATCACAGGGATGACAGATCTTCTATACGGTGCAGTTTGCCATGAGAGTCATAAATTAACAGAAAAGTCAATGTGTGGGTATACAATGAGAAATGTATAACTTGCAAGACAAGTCCACACTTTCCTTATAGCTAAGCTGCAATAGAACCCAAGTTACAATCTGAAGGTTCTTTGAAGATTGGGGACATCACCCAAGAGAAGGCAGTCATGATTCACACATTCAATGCTGCCACCTCCACAGACAGGCAGCCTGCTAATGGGGTCTTGATCCCACTGCCACTGACTGTGCCTTGCCTTCCCACCCTTGAACGTGGGCACCACCAACACTTGCCTCAGGGATGAACTCAATCCTCACAACTTTGAGGGAGGTGCTATCATGAGCCCCATTTTACCCAGAGAAATGGAGAACTAGAGAGATACAAAATTATCTCAAGGTCACACCAGAGGATGTAAAGCAGCTGGGTTTGAAATCTTTCTGATTCTGAAGGTAGGAGTTTGAACCACCCAGCTTTTAACCATATATATGTTTATATGGGCACACACACATATACAGAAACATATATGAGGGATATAGAGATCGTATTATATATATATATAATATGATTTCTTTTTATACACACACACACACACATACATATACATATACATATACATATACATATACATATACATATACAAGGTGGTTATGTGGATCATATTGTAGGGAGGCAAAATATCACCTCTACCCTCTTAGGGTTTTTCAGCTGGGCCTGATAATTAAATTGACATAAGATAGATCAACAGGAGAAATGCACACATATTTGTTGAATATAACTTTTATGTGGCACAGGAACCTTCATGACAAAATGAAGATGCCATTAGAGTTGAACACTTATATTATATACAGAACTGGGCAAAGATGTGGCAGGACTAGGGTACTTAACGGAGTAGAGAGGGACAGGGAAGATGAGGATTGGTTTCACAGAGTTTGTACAGATTTCCCTTGGCCTCAACTTTCTGTCCTTGATAATAAGCATGACATTTTCCTTCTGGTACTGGGAGACATCTTTTACACAGGAATTTCATCTCCTGCTTGTAAGAAACAGAAGGAAGGGCAGAGTGATCCTCTTGCGCCTCTGTTTTTCAAGTGTCCTTAACTCAAAAAAGTCAATATGCTGGAGCGGCATGTTTGGGGGTCATGTGATTTTAACTCCTTCAATATTACATATAGATATATAACATGATACATGATATGGTTTGGGTCTGTGTCCCCACCAAATCTCATGTCGGATTGTAATCCCTATTGTTGGAGGTGGGACCTGGCGGGACGGAATTCAGTCATGCGGGTGGATCTTTCATGAATGGTTTAGCACCATCGCCTTGGTGCTGTTCGTTCTCGTGATAGTGAGCGAGTTCTTGCGAGATCCTGTTGCTTAAAAGTGTCTGGCATTTCCCTTTAGCTTTCTTGCTGCTGCTTCTGCCATGTAGGAAGCTGGACCTCCTTTATTTCCCACCATGATTGGAAGCTTCCTGAGGCCTCCCCAGAAGCAGAAGCCGCTCTGTATCCTGTACAGCTTGCAGAACCATGAACCGCTTTTCTTTCTTTCTTTTTTTTTTTTTTTTTTTTTTTTTTTTTTTTTTTTTTGAGGCAGAGTCTCACTCTGTTGACCAGGCTGGAGTTCAGTGATTCAATCTCGGCTTACTGCAATCGCAACCTACGCCTCCCAGATTCAAGCGATTCTAGTGCCTCAGCCTCCTGAGTGGCTGGGATTACAGGCACGTGCCACCACGCCCGGCTAATTTTTGTATTTTTAGTACAGATGGGGTTTCGTAATGTTGGCCAGGCTGGTCTCGAACTCCTAACCTCAGGTGATCTGCTCCCCTCGGCCTCCCAAACTGCTGGGATTACAGGGTGTAAACTACCACGCCCAGCCTAAACCTCTTTTCTTCATAAATTATCCAGTCTCAGGTATTTCTTTATAGCAATGTGAGAACAGACTAATACATATACCCAGGCATATTACAACCTTTTGATTTTATGATGCGTTTATTGGGAGGTAACCCCATGGTAAGTCAAGAAGCATTGGCACACACGGGAGGGGGTGTATATAGAGCTATATAAAGTTTGCAGGCCCCTCCGTGAATAGGGAGGCCATCTGTATTCTTTATCTGTAAGGCACCATGCCTGTCTCTGCTGATACCTACTGACTTAAGGTTTGAATTTCACAGGGCAATCCTCAGGTCTCAAGGTAGGAGGCATCAGGATAGGGGGCCTCACTACTGCCTCCGTAAATCAACAACATAGACTGTGAGTCTAAGGAATTTGGAGAAAAAATCGTCTCAAGTTAGGAACCAAAGAAACCTATTCCTACTTACCTGGCTGCTTCGCTTGGGCAGGAGGCATAAGAAGTCTGAAGTCTCTGCAGGAGGCAGAGCAGGGCAGCGGGTAGGGACTAACCCCATAACTTTTCCCCCTATACCACTGATGACTAGGCCATGTCTGGTCCTCCTTCAGCGGTAAGCCAGCCCTTCCAACCCCCTCCCGCGCCTACAGTGGTGCTTCAGCAAATGCAAATGGTTCTCCAGTACCTACCGGGTCTTCAAAACTCAGAAATCTCCTACAGGGCAAGACCACAGCTATAGACTGAAGTAGGGAGGTCTCCATGGATGCACTGGGTTCTAAATCGTCCTTTAGGAAACTGCTGCTTTGTGGAAATAAACGCCACGTTCCAACTAACCAGTTGAGGATAACTGTGTGTACACATCGTGGGTAAGGAATGGAATCGCCATGTCCTACTCAGGACTTACTACAAGCACTCCTAGCCAGCAACTTATTGCGCAAAACTACAAGACAACCACAGCGGGTGGCTAACCTCCTGGCAGATCGTGACCTCCGATGGAAGGCAGCTACTGTACTGGGAAGTGAGGACCGATGGGTACCCTGGCCTAAAAGGCGGCCAGGAAGCCTGGACACCTTTCACCACACGAGGGCGCTGCGGACACAGGAATGGGAGCCGACTCAGCCGCCTTGTGCTGAAAGCACCCAGGCCCTGCAAGTATCTTCGGTTCACTTTTTGTTTTATTCTTTCAGGAGTGCTGACGAATTTAAGATTTCCAAGCCACATAACGGTGGTAATTTTGCGTCGTTATTATGATAGAAAGCAGGCACAAATTCAGTTAGTCATCTATTCTCACTGTTAGACAACCGCAAGGCGCCGTTTAGAAGAGCAAATTGTCTGGGTTCGTTAAGAATCCTCTGCAGCACCCACAGATGCCAGCTCTAGTTACTTCCTAAAATAGTAATCACCACATATAATCATATATATTCTCACCCTAATCTGATCATTGTCAGCATTTTGGTGTAAAGCATTATTTGCAGTTTAAAAAAAAAACCTATGCTAATTAAGTTTAAATGCAATTATTAATTCAGTTATTAAAAATGATACACTTTATACTATTAAAATACATTTAATAATGCATGGAATTTTATTCCATTATATTCTACTAGACATACATAACAGTGAAATAAGCTATTTGGTAAGTTCCAGTGTCTCCTCAAAGGAAGACACACACGTGACCAACAAGCGTATGAAAAAATGCTCAATATCACGGATCACTAGGGAAATGCAAATCAAAACCACAATGAGCTACCATCTCACACCAGTCAGAATGGCTATTACTAAAAAATCAAAAAATAACAGGTGCTGGCGAGGCTGTGGAGAAAAGGGAAGGTTTACATACTGTTGGTGGGAATGTAAATTGCTTCAACCACCGTGGAAAGCAATCTGGGGATTTCTCAAAGAACTTAAAATAGAACCGTCATTCAACCCAGCAATCCCATTATTGGGTATACACCCAAAGCAATATAAAGCATTCTACCACAAAGACACATGCACACGTATATTCATCACAGCACTGTTCACAACAGCAAACACATGGAATCAACCTGTCAACAGTGGACTGGATAAAGAAAATGTGGTATACAAACATTATGGAATACTCTGCAGCCATTAAAAAAAAAACACGAGATTATGTCCTTTGCAGCAACATAGATAGAGCTGGAGGCCATTATTCTGAAAGAATTAATGCAGGAACAGAAAACCAAATACCACATGTTCTCACCTATAAATGGAGGCTAGATATTGAATACACATGGATACAAAGAATGGAACAACAGACACGCGGGCCTACTCGAGGGTGGAGGGTAGGAAGAGGGTGAGAATTGAAACACTATCGGGTACTATGCTTATTACCTGGCTGACAAAACAGCCTGTACACCAAACCCCCAGCAACACACAATTTATTTATATAAAAAACCTGCACCCGTACCCCTGCACCTAAAAAAAATGTTGGAAAGAAAAAAATAAATAAGTAAATAAGTAAAGAAAAAGATTCCAGGGTCTTCCCTAAACACAAAATCAGCTCGAGACGCTTAGTGCGCCCCCTGCTGGTAACCAACCTTTGCTGGTAACCAACCTTTCCGCAGTCTGCCGAAATCCGGGTCCCAATGACATTTACTTAGAGTGACGGGATAAAACCAGGGAGTTTCCCAGATGAAAGAAGCAAGGAAAGGAAGAGGAAAATGCAAGGAGGAGGGGGAGTACTATACATAAGGGGCTCAGCCCTGAGGAAATAATCCCGAGAATTTGCTATGAATGAATGTGTGCACATCTTATAAATACTAAATTAAGACTAGAGGGTTTTCCATCACAAGCAGCACCCAGAGAGAGAAGTGAAATAAGGGTGGGGCGGGTGGGTGTTGTGGAACACACAAATGAGGGTGTTTGTCTGTTTGAAACCTTCATTAGAATCCAAATAGGCATTTGCCAAGCAAAAAATTAGATGTATGAAACTTAAAAGGTGACTACTAACGAAGAGTCTCCCTTCCTCTTTTCCTGTCTCTCTTTCCATAGATGCATATGAATGTGTATACACACACACACACACACGGGTCTATATAGACACACAGATGCATGGCTATACCCATAGAGAGAGAGGAAGTAGATACAGATGTAGAGAATATATATCTCTACCTATATAGTCCATCTCTCTATGTATAGCCAGAGAGAGAGAGTGCAGAGTCAGGTGAAAATAGAAGCCAAGGCAAGTTCTCAAATACCAGCTGGCACAGAAGGACAAGACCTCTGAGAGTGAGGTGGAAAGAGCCTGCATGGTCTGCTGTGGCAATGGGCTATGAAAGAAATCACTTGGAAGAGCACAGATCAGAGCAGCAGTTCAAATTAGATCCACGGCCACCAAGCCTCTGGGAGCCAGTTCCTGGAGCCTCCTGCCACTGCCGTCCAGGCCCCTTCCTCTGCTTCATCTCAGTCACAGGATTGGCGCCTCCCTTTCGTTGCTCCTGGTTTTCTATGCATGTGTTTATGATATTGTGTTGTACACACAATTGTTAGAAGCAACTTTAAACTATTTTGTGATAAATTGAGGGAATAATAAACAAGACTGTTCTGTTTCTAAATCCATAGCAATTTTTCTGACTTGGCATCAGTGACTCTACATGATTATAGAAAGCTCAAAGTCACCTACTGGAGAGCCGCTAAATATACATGGGGCACATGTGCAATAATCATTATTCAGGTATTTCAAAAGGGTGTGCCCAGTCTAGACAACACGATATAACCTTGTCTCTACCAAAATTACAAAAATTAGCCAGGTGTGGTGGTGTGTGCCTGTGGTCCTAGCTACTCAGGAGACTTGAGGCAGGAGGATGGCTTCAGCCTGGGAGGCAGAGGTTGCAGTGAGCTGAGATCACGTCACTGCACTCCAGCCTGGGCGACAGGGTGAGACCCTGTCTGGAAAAAAACGAGGATGTGAGCCTATATCTATTAACACTGAATACTTTTCAAGGTGTCACTGAGTGAAAAAAGCACAAGGCACATTTTAGGTGTGTGTGTTTATGTATAATAGAGGACGATTCCATTCACATACAAAATCTGTATACATAGCTATGTGTACACATTTATAGCAATAAATCTGGAAGGCTCCTCGCCAACATTTAAACATTGTTTTTCATAATAAATCTTGATTTTCTTCTTTTGCCTTTTTGCTTTATTTTTTATAAGAGGTATAAACCCAACAGCACATCTTAAAAATAACTTTCGTCTAGATAGTTTATCAGATTCTCTCTGACATCAAATACATGATGTCTTTTCCAACACCAATTCTGCAATTCTCTGACACCAACTGGGTGTCCAACAATTCAACCCAATTCTGACACTCACTACTAGAAGCAAGTAGAGATACCTTAGGTAAGTCCTACAAGACTTCCCCCCATCCCAGATGCCAGCCAAGTGCAGGCCAACCATGCTTCTCACCAACCGGCTATAAATTGAGGGTTCCCACAATCCCCTCCTAAGGTTTGACAAGTTTCTAGAATGACTCCCAGAACTCAAAAAAAGCTTTACTGTTGTTCCCAACTTATTTTAAAGGATGCAACTCAGGAACAGCCCAGTGGAAAAGCTGTCTAGGGCAAGGGATGGGGACGGGGGCTCTCTGAGTTTTCATGCCCTCTCTGGGTGCACCACCCTCCCAGAACTTCAATGTGTTCTCCAACTCGGAAGCTCTCCAAACCCCATCTTTCAGGGGTTTTTGGAAGTTTTATTTCATGTAAATGATTGGTAAAATCATTGGCCATTGGTAACTGAACTCAACCTCCAGCCCCTCTCCCTTCCCCTGAGGTTAGGGCTGGGTAGGACTGAAAGTCCCAACCCTCTAATCATGGCTTAGTCTTTCTGAGAACCAGCTCCCATCTGTCTAGGGACACCCCTCATTCCCCAAGAGTCATCTCACTAGCATAAAGTAAGGTATGATTGAAAGGGGCTTGCTATGAATGACAAAAGAAACTCCTCTCACCCCTGTCACTCAGGAAATTCCAAGGGCTTAGGAGCTCGTGCCAGGAACCAGAGACAAAGACCAAATATATACTTCCTATTACACCAGAGTTAAATGATCTGAAACCAAAAGTTATTTTTTTTCTATTCTTAAGACATACAAGCTAATGAATATTCCTTAATGTCATATTTCAAAATTTAATCACTCTTCTTACAAAGAAAGACCATGCCATAGTTCCTGCATTTGGATCCAGTTCATATCAAGCAAGTCTTCAGCATCCACTGCCCGCAAACACACACACACACACACACACACACACACACACACACACACACACATGCCCTATCCAGAGTGCCTCTTTCCCACTGGGATCCTGCAAGTCTGATGTCCTGACCTCAGCTGCAGCCCTCTACCTACTGAAACCTTGATCCCACTTGGCCCTGAGACCCTTGCAGGCAGACACAGTGAGGTTGTCTCTGTTGTCTTAGCATCTATCTCAGAGATTAGCACTAAGGAAACAAACATTTGTTGCAAATATGAATATTTCAGAATTTGGGGACTAAGACAGGATGCCATACACTAAGAATTACCAACTTAAATAAGGCATTACTTTTCACTTAACAAATTAGTAAAAATTATAGCGATGCCGGCAAGAGGACAATGAAAAGGGCACATTTATGCTCACCTTGAGGGAATATAAATTGGTACAAGGTTTCTGGAAAGCAATTTGGCAATATATACAGAGAGCCTTTAAAATGCTGCATTAGCATTTCCTAAGAATACTTTTGGAAATGTAGATACGGACCATTTTACAAAGCTGCTCATTATTTATGTAAGAGAAAATGGAAAACAACCTAAATGCTCAATCCTAAGGGAATGGTTAAACAAGTTATTGCAGAGTCAGTCACAGGATGGACTCATATGGAACCAATGGAACCACGCGAATGAAGGGTTTGCAAAGACAGAGCTGGTTGCCATATGCCATTAAATGAAAATGGTGGAATTTAATACTATTTATACAATATCGCATAAACCATACTGGAAACACAACAAAATGTTACCACAGACTACATTTTAATAGTACAATGATGAAGAATTTTTAAATTTCACTTTAAGCTCTGGGATACATGTGCAGAATGCACAGGTTTGTTACATAGGTATACCCGTGCCACGGTGGTCTGCTGCACCTGTCAACCCATCATCTAGGTTTTAAGCCCCGCATGCATTCTGTATTTGTCCTAATGCTCTCCCACCCCTTAACCCCAACCCCGAGAGGCCCTGGTGTGTGTTGTTCCCCAGTGAGGAATTTTGTGTGTTTCTTCAATCTCTACTGTGTTTTCAAGCTGTGCAAAGAAGATGAATTACTTTTAAAAATGTCTTTTACAATCAGAAAAAAATTAACTATCTGAAAAGTTTCTTGAAATTCGTCATTGAAATGTTTTCCACAGCCCTGGTTCCAGACTCCCTGGGCTTTCTCATGACCCCATGTTTGAACGGCACTGTGTGGAGACCCAGTGTGCTTTATCCTTCAAGGATAAGTATCCTCACATGACACAATAGCTGGTGTATGCTCCTATGGAATCGCATGGGACACATTTCTGTAAACCAATAAGGTTACAGAAACAGTTCTGTAAACCAATAATGTGCCTGGACTGCTTTTCAGCACGCTTGGGCATATTAAATGTGCCTGGAGGCATCTGCTGTTTGGGACACTTGGACCTGGAAAATCCTAGCAGAAGAGAAAGACAGAAGCCTAAGGCTTTTTTTTTTTTTTTTTTTTTTTTTTTTTTTTTTTTTCCTTTGAGACAGAGTCTCACTCTGTCACCCAGGCTAAAGTGCAGTGGCACAATCTTGGCTCACTGCAACCTCTGCCTCCCAGGTTCAAGCAATTCTCCTGCCTCAGCCTCCCAAGTAGCTGGGATTACAGGCATCCACCACCATGCCCAGCTAATTTTTGTATTTTTAGTAGAGATGGGGTTTCACCATAGTTGTCAAGCTAGTCTCGAACTCCTGACCTCAGGTGATCTGACTGCCTCGGCCTCCCAAAGTGCTGGGATTATATGCATGAGCCACGGTGACTGGACCGCCTGAGGCTTTTTTAGAAGCTGGCTTCTGTTCTCTGGAGACCACCTACTCTTAAAATCACCAGCAACAGGCTACAGAAAGGGAAGCAGAGCTCCTGAGATGTGGCTGTGTTGTTCTGAAGTGTATTCACTGGTTGGGACATTCTGCAGGGCTGACGTGGGTCTGTGTGTTCCACCCACATAGCAGTTTCCTCTCAGGGGAGGTTATGGCCATGAGAATTTTAGTGGCTAATGGACATCAGACATCCTAGTCTCCCACTCCGGGCTTGACTGGGTGTCCCACATGACCAACAGCAGAGGTTGGGAGGGGCAGCTACCAACTGAATTCCCAAAGGCAGTAGGCTGTGCTGGACTGCTTTTCAGCACGCTAAGTCCATGCAGTGACTCACAGTCCTCTAGAGGACAGCAAGAGAAAGGTATGGGGGGTCATGGTCTCCGAGATCACTCCTGCCTACCTCCACTCTGCCATCTCTACTCCAACATCTGTATTTGAAGGGCTGGTCTCTGGGGTAGCATTGTAAAGTGAATGACCACTCCTTACAACGGATTGATAAGCGTGCATTCATGTATCACATTCACTCGAGGGGAATACCGTGAACTACCATCACTGAAGACAAACTCCCTCCTTGGTCTGAAATATAGCATATTTACAGTAGATGAGACCTGATAAACACAATTCGATGGCCAAATCCTTGCCTCGAATTCAGTTCAACAAGGTCTCATACAAAGCCTTGCTCACTCAGGGCCAGGAATAAACTAGAAAAAGCATGGTGAAGGAAATCTCGAGAAATAGACTTTAAGAGACTGTTAAAATTAAACAAGCTCACTTACAAAAAAGCTAGAACACAGCATGTGCAATATGAGTTTTTTTGTTTGTTTGTTTTGTTTTTGTTTTTGTTTTTGTGAGACGGAGTCTTGATCTGTCACCCAGGCTGGAGTGCAGTGGCACCATCTCGGCTCACTGCAAGTTCCGCCTCCCGGGTTCACGCCATTCTCCTGCCTCAGCCTCCCGAGTAGCTGGGACTACAGGCGCCCGCCACCATGCCCAGCTAATTTTTTTTTTTTTTTTTTTTTTGTATTTTTAGTAAAGATGGAATTTCACTGTGTTAGTCAAAATGGTCTCGATCTCCTGACCTCATGATCCGCCC
>NW_016804690.1:3829402-3861909 GCF_001698545.2 Rhinopithecus bieti
AAAGTGCAGTGGCACAATCTTGGCTCACTGCAACCTCTGCCTCCCAGGACCAAGCAATTCTCCTGCCTCAGCCTCCCAAGTAGCTGGGATTACAGGCATCCACCACCATGCCCAGCTAATTTTGTATTTTAATAGAGATGGGGTTTCACCATAGTTGTCAAGCTAGTCTCGAACTCCTGACCTCAGGTGATCTGACTGCCTCGGCCTCCCAAAGTGCTGGGATTATATGCATGAGCCACGGTGACTGGACCGCCTGAGGCTTTTTTAGAAGCTGGCTTCTGTTCTCTGGAGACCACCTACTCTTAAAATCACCAGCAACAGGCTACAGAAAGGGAAGCAGAGCTCCTGAGATGTGGCTGTGTTGTTCTGAAGTGTATTCACTGGTTGGGACATTCTGCAGGGCTGACGTGGGTCTGTGTGTTCCACCCACATAGCAGTTTCCTCTCAGGGGAGGTTATGGCCATGAGAATTTTAGTGGCTAATGGACATCAGACATCCTAGTCTCCCACTCCGGGCTTGACTGGGTGTCCCACATGACCAACAGCAGAGGTTGGGAGGGGCAGCTACCAACTGAATTCCCAAAGGCAGTAGGCTGTGCTGGACTGCTTTTCAGCACGCTAAGTCCATGCAGTGACTCACAGTCCTCTAGAGGACAGCAAGAGAAAGGTATGGGGGGTCATGGTCTCCGAGATCACTCCTGCCTACCTCCACTCTGCCATCTCTACTCCAACATCTGTATTTGAAGGGCTGGTCTCTGGGGTAGCATTGTAAAGTGAATGACCACTCCTTACAACGGATTGATAAGCGTGCATTCATGTATCACATTCACTCGAGGGGAATACCGTGAACTACCATCACTGAAGACAAACTCCCTCCTTGGTCTGAAATATAGCATATTTACAGTAGATGAGACCTGATAAACACAATTCGATGGCCAAATCCTTGCCTCGAATTCAGTTCAACAAGGTCTCATACAAAGCCTTGCTCACTCAGGGCCAGGAATAAACTAGAAAAGCATGGTGAAGGAAATCTCGAGAAATAGACTTTAAGAGACTGTTAAAATTAAACAAGCTCACTTACAAAAAAGCTAGAACACAGCATGTGCAATATGAGTTTTTTTGTTTGTTTGTTTTGTTTTGTTTTGTTTTGTGAGACGGAGTCTTGATCTGTCACCCAGGCTGGAGTGCAGTGGCACCATCTCGGCTCACTGCAAGTTCCGCCTCCCGGGTTCACGCCATTCTCCTGCCTCAGCCTCCCGAGTAGCTGGGACTACAGGCGCCCGCCACCATGCCCAGCTAATTTTTTTTTTTTTTTTTTTTTGTATTTTTAGTAAAGATGGAATTTCACTGTGTTAGTCAAAATGGTCTCGATCTCCTGACCTCATGATCCGCCCACCCCCCCCCAAAAAAAAAGTCAATGCAGTGGTTCTATCAGAGAGGGGGTTCTGAGAGACATTTGTGATAAAGCAAGCGCCTTTACCGACCACACACACACACACACACACACACACACACGCATACAGAGAGAGAGAGAGAGAGAGAGAGAGAGAGAGAAGAAAGTGCCCAGGGAATTAAACAACTTGAGGGCTGCAAAGAGCCTTTAAAGTCCCTTGGTAGAACCTGTTAACTTTAAGATCAGAAAATCATGCTCAGGGAGGTTAAGGCCAAGCTCATGATGATTTAAGGGCCACCCTGGTCTCCAGGCACATCTGCAACTCCTGCCAGTTACGACTTTGCTCCCCAGGAAAACCCTAGCCCAGAGGTTCCCACCACTGGCTGCACACTGGAAACCCCAGGGGAGCTTCAAAAGCTCCCTCTGCCCAAGCTGCACCTGAGATGGAGCCACCAGTGTTGTTTAAGGTTGTCTGGTGGCCTGATGTGCAGCCAGAGGGAAACCCACGGGCCCAGGCAGATCTCAGTGCAGATCTGCTCTTAATCTGTCTTCCGCTGACTGCCCTAGCTGCGGACTTTCCAGTGGTGTCTCTCTTACTCACTGGGTGTAGTGATGAAGAAAGCTGTGTGAGGCTGTGTGGAAGGTACCCCCAGAAGCATCTCCTCCTTCTCCTTGATGAGAAAGAGGTGAAAGCCCTGTAGTACTTGGCTGTGCTGTCTTCCACTCCCTCTTGCCCAATCCCTAAAAACCCCTTTGGAAAATATTTCAAATGACTCAGGCGTAATCAAAACAGCAAATGTAGAAGGAGATCTCCTTAAGTAAAGGAGTTCTGTTGGCAAATTCTTCAGAAATGTGAATGTATTCCTACTCCATCCACTCCTGATCTCTATCCTCCTGTTTTCATCATTGGTGCTTTTCCTAATCAAGGTAAACCTATCCAAGACTCCTGCTGGAGTCCGCTAACAATATATGCATGTCAGAAGCTCCCCAGATGAGGACATGGAACTTTTACTTTGAAAGGCATGCCACAAACGTCTGCAGGGAGGAGACACCTGCACTCCCCAGGCCCCTGCTTGGTTCTTTTCATTAAGAAAGAAAAATGACTTTCAGACGCTTTCAGCTTGCTTCTAACAGACAATGAACATGAAATTCAGGCTAATCTTCACTATGCCAAAGCTGATGATACCTGTTCTTCTTCTCCTTTTTTTCTACTGAGCACAATCGTCCTGCTTCTTTCAGAGGGCAGCCCATGACACCCATGACCCCAGCCCACCCACAGTGACTGGGGTCCAATACAGGTTTGCCAAATGACCTGAAAATGACTTTAACAAGATTGCAGAGTTGTGTAGCTGGCTGGTATTCATGGACTTTTGATAGCCAGCCAGAGTGCAAGTCCTCACTTGGCCACACACTGGCTATGCGACCTCGAGAGCAAGTTACTCAACTTCTCTGAGGCTCAGTTTCCTCGTCTGAAAAAGAAGGATCAAAACATTACCCGCCTCAATGGCTATCAGACATTTTCCACCATGGCCCACAGTAAAAATTACATTTCACATTGTTTCCTAATACTCTCTCATGTGTACACGTGAGAGAGTTTTGCAAGACAATTCTTAACCCTTCCATATATAGTTTACTCTGATATCTTTTATTCCATCCTATTCTTCTTTTAAAAGTGTTAGTCAGGACCCACTACACTGATATTAGAACCCAATAATGGGTTGTGACCCACAGTCTGGAAAGGGAACTAGAATTAAATGTGATAATGCATGTAAAGGGTTTGGCATGGTGCCTGCGACCCAGTAAGTGTTCAATAGCAATGAGTCATGATTCTTGCTGTTATTTTTGTATATTGTTATCATTACTGCTACTTCAAGAAATCCCTGAAGCCTGGTAGAGACTGCTGTTCTTACTCCAGAAAAGAGACTTGTTATCTCAAATCCTAACCCATCCAAACTCAGGTTCTGCGGACTGAAAAGTCTAATGATCATGATTTACAAAAACTGTGTTTACAGAAACTATGTTTACAAAAACAGCTGGAAAGGATAAGACTGGGAGGACCCAATCCACACAGCAGTAAGCAGTGAGGCTCAGAGTCCAACCACAGCTGTCCAGCTTCAAAATCTCCCTCTCTGGAAGTTTCCTGGAGAAGCACTTCCTGAGTGAAAGATAACACACCAAGAGTTTTCTGCAAGCTTCTCCACAATTCTTTCATAATGTGGAGTGAGGACTGATACAAACAAGACATTCCATTAAAAATATCAAGTTTAGCTCATCAGGACAGTGAGCAAAGTTCAGTAAACACTGACCCCACAATGGCCAACTACAGAGATAGGAAGCATTGGTCAATTTTAGTATTTCTAAACTTCATCGTGTTGCATTCCCAGAACTCAAGCACACCACACTGACCCAAGGAAGCAGCCTTCCAAAAATTGCCTAAGATTCTCAGCTACACGGACAAAGTACAAACTACTTTAGGCCACAAACAGTAAATGTTACACAATACATTCTCCTATTACTCTGTGTTTTTGCAGTAAATGATGGCCTGAATTTCATGATGAGGTTTGCTAATTTTTAATGATTAATTGGCCTATTAAATATATACAGGTTCTATCATTTTACGTGAATATTTAACAGAGTCCTACTCATTGAAAGAGTTACAGTTTTGTGAGGTACCAGGTAGACAGATTAATGCCTTAGGCCTTTAACTACTGGGCTTCCTAATTTAAGGAAGAATACATCAGCGACATTAGCATCATTTAATAAGAATGATTTTTTTTATGAGCATGGCCAGAGGACTGTTTCAGAAAAATCAGAGTGTTCTACCTTATTTGCTATTTCTGTAAGCCCATCATAGTGCAGGAATAAAATGACAAATGGACTTGGAGGCACAAATTCATTTAAGAGTTTATTTTTCTCACTTTTAATTAATTAATTTTTTTTGTAAAGGTGGGGTTTCACCATGTTGCCCAGGCTGGTCTCGAACTCCTGGACTCACACAACCTGCCCGCCTTGGCCTCCCAGAGTTCTAGGACACTCCTGGCCTGTTTTTGTTTTTATTGTTATTATTTTTTCAGTTTATTATTTTTATTTTCAGTTTATTATTAAAAAAGAAGAAGAAGAAGAAGAAGAGGAGGAGGAGGAGGAGGAGGAGGAGGAGGAGGAAGGGGACTCCACTCTGCTTAAGAAAGCAGGATTAGGTTTTCATTAGCCTTAGGTTAAGTTTGACAAGTTATAGGAGAACAAAATTAGAGGTTGGCAAGGTACAGGAAAGCAAAAACGCTTCAGCCAAGGACAAGAGTGTCTTTTTTTCTTATTTCCTTGGCTCAAGATCTTAAACTAAAATTAATACCAAAATAATCTGTTCTTTAGTGGAAACAAATCAAGAAACATTTTATTCCCTAAAAGAAAGTTTCTCAGAAAATAATGGAAGAATTACAGGATTCCTGTGGAAGAACTGTTGCTTCACAGACTAATTTCTATTCCACGAACTATTTCCATTCCAATCTTCAGTAACATACATTCTTAAAACAGAGCATTAATTTCATTTGTTGTTTACCAAGCATTTAATGAATTCGATTTTATGTGCATCCTACTAGACAATGTGAGAAACTAGAACTGGGAGGGGCAGGTGGGTGTACTAGAAAACCAGTGAGGCTTGAGCCTCAGGCCCCTTATTTGCACAGAACCTTTCAAGGCCTTGAACCTAATTTTAGTTTTGTTAATTTTATATATTTTTTGTTAATAATTTTATTTTTTTCTTAAAGAGCCTCCCAAATTGTATAAACTTCAGGTCCCACCAAGTCTAGATTCATTAGTTCCTTCCCTCAAGAAACCAGTCTCCTGAGTACATCAGGTGCCTCTTCCTCTCTGGCATTCTCCATTGCCCTCCCAGCCCCGATCCCATATCATCTGTGACCCCCATGGTCCCTGCACTCTCCTAACTCCGTGCTTCTCCAGACACTGTGGGCATGAGATTCACCTGGGATGATGCTGCCAGTGCAGACGTGCAGGCCTTATCACAATGCTCATGTAGGTTTCAGGTAAGGCCTGCTAATCTGCACTTTAGAAAAAAGACTCTTAGCCAGGTGAGGTGGCTTATGACTATAATCCCAGCCCTTTGGGAAGCCAAGGTAGGCAGATTGCTTGAGTCCAGGAGTTCAAGACCAGCCTGGGCAACATAGGGAGACCCTGTCTCTACAAAAAAATACAAAAACTAGCCAGGCATGATGGCATATGCCTGTAGTCCCAGCTAGCTGGGAAGCTGGAAGGCTAAGGTGGGAGGATCACCTGAGCTGGGGAGTTTGAGGCTGCAGTGAGCCGTGTTCGTACCTCTGTCCTCCAGTCTGGGTGACAGAGACCTTGTCTCAAAAAAGAAAAAAAAAAAAAAGACTCTCTAGTGATTGGGCCTGGCCTTGGTATTTCTGTCTCAGGCTTCCCTGCCTTTCAATAAGCATTCAAGAGAGTTGCCAGAATAATATGTGCCTGGCACACTGTACAGGCATTCAGCAGATATTTGTTGGAAGAATGCAAATCATAATTACTTCCTTGCTCAGAATCATTGCCAGCTCCTCAATATCCACAGTATAAAATCCAAACTCCTTGGTGTGGTGGCCTCCATCCAGCTCTAGTCCAGCCGCCCTGACATTTCTCCTTCACCCCCATGCTCCTGTGATTCTAAAATGCTCCCAAGCACCCCTTTATTCATGGCCTCTCATGCTTCTAGGCCTCCCAACCACCTGTCGCCTTTACCCATAAAGACCCTCCTCTGACCCTGGCCTGCACACAGTCCACACAAGTACAGGGTGAACAGCACTGCTTCCGGGGAGCTGGACCTGACCCCTCCCCATGCCCAGGCCTCCCTTCTCCAGGCAGATTTAGGCAGTTCTACTTCTATACATCTCTGGTAACTTCTAAGTATGTACACTAAAGCACTTCTGACACTGGGCTGTCATTGTCTCCTGGCCATGCCCCTCATATTGGAACATTTTGAAGAGCAAGATCCGTATCTTTTCATCTGTATCTGGGCTCCTACAAACCATGCCTGACCCATAATAGATTATTAAATTTTTAAAATTAACAAAGGCACAGAGGAATTCAACTAGACAACAAATGACAAGACAACATCATCAAGTAGACAACTTCTGTATACATTGCTATTGCTCTTTCCCTTTTTCTTTTTTCTATTTTAATAGACAGGTTCTCGTTCTGTCACCCAGACCGGAGTGCAGTGGCACAATCTCCGACCCCGGACTCAAGCCATACTCCCACCTCAGCCTCCCAAGTAACTGGGACTACAGGCACGCACCACCACACCTGGCTAATTTTTGTATTCTTTTAGTAGAGATGGGGTTTTGCCATGTTATCCAGGCTGGTCTCAAACTCCTAAGCTCAAGCAATCCTCCTGCCTTGGCCCAAAGTGCTGGGACTATAAGCATGAGCGCCTACAGCACCTGGCAGCTATTTTTCAAATTATCAGATAATACGGAGTGCCTACATGTACGATGATTTATACTAAGCTCAGCGCAAAGGTTTATCCTAAAGAACAATGTTTATCAACAAATTAAGCTCTGGGCACAGTGACTCATGCCTGTAATCCAAGCACTTTAGGAGGCTGAAGCGGGTGGATCACCTGAGGTCAGGAGTTCAAGACTGGCCTGGCCAACATGGAGAAATCCCATCTCTACTAAAAGTACAAAAATTAGCCAAGTGTGGTGACACGTGCCTGTAGTCTCAGCTACCCTGGAGGCTGAGGCAGGAGAATCACACAAACCTGGGAGGTGGAGGTTGCAGTAAGCTGAGATTGTGCCACTGAACTCCAACCTGGGTGACACAGTGAGACTCTGTCTCAAAAAACAAGGGGGGGGGCACATTTTACTAAGGAAGCACAGTCATTCAGGGGAGCAAAGAATGGAGAGGGTGTTTAAGAGCCTCTCCTCTCAGAGTTAACTACTTGGGATCTCTAAATTAGAATTGTCACCCCAGCTCTACAGATGCTGGAGTTACAAGTTTTGTGTTCTAATGCCAGCCACCATTTATCTGCTAGGCAAAGTGTATAACACCTCTGAGCTTCATTTTCCTTATAAAAAGGAGATAGTAACACAAATTTCACAGGGTTATTGTAAAGATCAAATAAAGTAATTTATCTGAAATGATTATTTAGCTCAAAGCCTAGCACCCAGTAAACACCCAATAAATGGTATTTGTCACTGTTACTTCCACTACTTGGAAAGTTCAGCTTACCCCTCAGGCTTAATATGATGGCTGATGCTTCTTATTATAAAGCAACACCCAGCTATATGTATATACATACAGAGTTCAAGGTTTCTACTGGGTTCTGATGCAGTTTTCCCTTAAGACCACAAAGGTGTGTCTTTGAAAAGGGTGGAAATTTCTGGCTCCAACCCCATAAAAGAGCAGGTGCATGCCCTGGGAGAGAACTCGGGCCACAGCATGGTATGTCTCCAGGGGCAGATTGGCTGTGTCCTCTTGGTCTGCACTTTGGGGCATGGGGCTTCTAAAAGTCTCAAATCTTTGAGAGCACTGCTGAGTGACAGAGAAGTGGAAAATGGCTTTATCTTTCTCCTTTATCTTTGCTTCCCTCAGTTATCTCTGAGCTATGATTACATATTCCAACCTCAGACTTGCTACGATTTCGAGTTTTGACTGTTTGCTTTGGGGCCCAAGCATTAACGGGTGAGAGCAACGTGCCCCTCCAAGGCCGAGGCCAGTGTGTTGATGGCACAAGCAATGAGTGATGGCAGCAGCAATGAATGAACGACTCGACCTTGGCGGATCTGAGTTGGCTCTGGCTACAGGAGAGTTACCTTAGCACCGCGAACAGCACATCTGAGCACAATGCAGAAAAGCAGTGGGTCACTTACCTCCTCAAAAGCATCACAGCCGGTCACCATGATATTTGGCCTGAAATTCTCCATTTTCATTTTCTTCTCTATCCTGGTATTCAGATCTACCAGAGAGGCATCTGTCATGATCAGGAGCGGGCTGCAGTCTGGGTAGGCCACCTTACCAAGAACACAGGATAGTCAGGCCCCACCACTCCACAGAATGGCCTAGACCAACTGCAAAGCTAAGTAATGTCCAGAAGCAAAACCACTTCAGTGCAGAAGAGGGGAGTGGTGTTCAGGAAGGAGAGAGACGTGACTTTGGGCTTGCAAGTAGCCAGGAACTGGAGCAGTCCATGTCCATACACAGGAACAGGGCTGCAGCCAGGGCCAGCTCTGGGCCAATGTCACCCACCACGCTTCCTCTTCCTGGGTTCCCACTCCCACTCCAGCAGCGACCCCCTTCCCACATCATCCTCAAATAGCGAGGACCTCCTGCCAATCAGCTATACTCCAGTAATAATTTCCTCAACAACACCATTCACTCACTAGGCATTTACTGAGCACCTACCAGGCACTGTTCTAGTGGGGAAACAGCAGTAAAGAAAGCAGATAAAAATCCCTGCCCTCAAGTAGCTTGTAGTTTAGGGGCTACCAAGAGAAACTCCCTGAGGTCCTTGTATTTTAAACCTTAGCTCATGGCAGAATCAGAGGCTTTGGTCTTTGGCTCAGGGGACAGTTTTCCTTCCAGGGAGGCGCCTTGCCAGCACCTGAAATAAGCACACCTCACAGATTGTGAGGGGCGGGTCAGAACAAAGCCTGCTTCTGTAATTCCAGGAAATTTGGATTTAGTCCCAAACAAACTTCTCACTTTTGTTTCTCCAGCCAGTTTTCTCTTGCATCTCCATCTACCTGGGAGTCACCCCGGCTCCCCGCTCCACAATATCTCCCATATTCAATCCTCCATATACCCTAGAGATCCCACTTTTGAGACATCTCTCATATCCACCTTCTTTTCCATCCCCCGTTACCTCTGCCCAGGCTGTGCCCTCATTATCACTCACCAGGGCCATTATCATATTTTCTTAACTGAGGTCCCAAGAGAGACTCTTTGCCGACCATGAAGGAAGTCAGAAAGAGAAGGGTGACTAGTAGGAGTGAAGGTAAACTCTCTGTAAGCTCACCTGGTAATTCTGATCAATAGTAGGGAAAAGTTTTCTTGATGTTCTTCCCTTCATGTTTGTCTCAAATTGAACCAATCTGTACACTTCTGTTTTCAAGAAGTTGGTGAACCACTGAGCTGCCTCATTGCCACAGTCTCTGCCTTTAATGTCAAGGCCAAATACCCTGGAAAGGTCACAAAAGAACACCAGGTAACTTACTTATTATCAATACACTAAGGGATGGTGTCAAAAATGAACAGCTGGACTGTTGGGACCTGACCAGCCCAGAAGGCTGTTGAGTGGTCCTTGGGTCAAAGCTGGGCAGAAGCACAGGAGAAAGGAGTAGAATGTGCTCTGGGGAAGAGCTACCCAAACCTTAATGTATGTGCAAATCTTCCAGGATCTTGTATGGATGCAGATTCTGGTTCAGTAAGTCTGGGTTGGAGTCTGAGATTCTACATTCCCAACAAGCTTCTGGATGCCTAAGCTGCAGTGTCCACGAACACAAGGATTTAGGACACTTTCACAAAAGGAGAGGGGCTGTCCTGTGGCAGATGCACCCTGAGCTTAGAATCCAACAGACCTGGGTCAAATTGGAACTCGGCCATTCTCTAGTTCTGTGACCAAAAGCAAATCATTTAACTCCTCTGACCTGTCTCCAGTTGTAAATTGGAGATAATTATATGGTACCTACCTATGCCACTTGGTGGCAACAGATAACTTTACATAACACAGTGGCCCTCAAGGTTTTCTTGCTTAAATTCCCCAAAGGAGTTTTAAAAAGCTATGGACCCTTCACAGAACTATAAGTTGACAGGTAAACTTTTTCATCATAGGTTTAATTTGTTCTGAATGATATCATTTCCACTGAATTTTAAACATTGACATTTAAAATAAAATGATTGCCGTATGCTTTTAAAAGTATGTAATGAGATCTAAAGGCCATGTTGGTTTGATATCCACCATTATCCATTTAAACATTTTTGTGTTATTCCTCTTTTTATTCATGAACACATATGCATATTATTTTACTTATGTAACTTTATCCTAATATATTTTTATGGCTATCCATCACTCACTTGCTGTATTTCTTTTGAAGCAATTAAATTTTTTTGTTTTTTTTTTTTTTTTTTTTTTTTTTTTTTTTTTGAGACGGAGTCTCGCTATGTCGCCCAGGCTGGAGTGCAGTGGCCGGATCTCAGCTCACTGCAAGCTCCGCTTCCCGGGTTCACGCCATTCTCCTGCCTCAGCCTCCCGAGTAGCTGGGACTACAGGCGCCTGCCACCTCGCCCAGCTAATTTTTTGTATTTTTTAGTAGAGACGGGGTTTCATCATGTTAGCCAGAATGGTCTCGATCTCCTGACCTCGTGATCCGCCCGTCTCGGCCTCCCAAAGTGCTGGGATTACAGGCTTGAGCCACCGCGCCCGGCCAAATTTGCTTGGTTTCTTAAGCTTTCAAGTGTGAAGAAATGTTTTCAGGATTGAGTTATCATTACAATTATGATTTATATATCATAACAAAATAGATATGCTATATATTTTGATAATTACTGAACATTACAAATCAGATTTTATTGGAAATTAAATGCTTAATGATCCCTATAGAGCATCCATAAAACTCTGAATGAATCTCACATATTGCTAGAATAAGACAAGGTTCAGTATTAATTTTAAATCTTTCTTTTAAATAAGCCCTGAGGAGTTTCTCACACAAATAAAGAGACAGAAATGGGAGTTATAGTAATTTCACTTATTCCTTGAACCTCTAGGCAATATATGTCACATAGCGATTTGTCGTCAACAAGTATTTTTCATGATTTATCAGCAACAATTTGATTGGAGGCCTCTTCATTTTAATGTAAGACAAAGAGTTGGAACCACTGATTTGTACAACAATTTTACCCTGTCATTAACATCACCTTCTTTATCAACACCAGCATTTTTCATTGTTTGGGACCCTGTATGATTTTCCCTCCACAGGCAATGCCCCTAGTAAGATGTGGGGTGGACAGACAAAAGCCTTTCCTCTGTACAAAGAGGAAAGGCCTATGGTGAGACAGAAGAACTTGCCGACTGTAGATACGATTCACAGGATCTGGAAATTGATTCCCCTACCCTCATCTACCATGGAAAGGGCTTGCTCCTCCCCGTGGGAAGGCTCACACCAGTGTGAGGACTCCTGAGGCAATGCACGTGAAGGAATTCAATGTGGACACCTGAGGTGCTCCCAGTTAGATGAACCCCTGGGTACCCTGCAACTCACAATCCTGGTCTGAGGGTAGAGACTCCCTACCCTCTTACCTCCTCTCCCATCTACTGTCAAATCTCAATGCTGCTCCTTTCACATTGCTTGGGCCTAGCCCTTCTCTCTAAACTCCCTTCTTGAAGCCACTGTTTCACCTCAGATTAATTCTTGGCTCTTCGGACATCTCATGATCCTCTCCTGGCCTTCTGTCTTTCCTCTAAAACTGATTCCATCCCGCTGTTCAGCAGTTCCCTAAGTATATGCTCCTCGATGGAGCTCTTCCCTTATCCCCTCAGAATAGCACTTGTAGGTAAGTGCACACGTATTACCCACAGCATCCACCCACCTGGGGAAGCTTATGGGTGGCACTTTGAAAAGTAGAAAAGCCGCCAACAGGGCAAAGGAATATTGATCAACCAGGACCCCTTCCCCCCCATGGAAGGCATCCCTCCACCGGCCCTGTCTTCCATCCCTGCACCGACTGGTATCACTCCCTCTGCCATGCCATCTTCTCCAATTCTTGCAGAATTTTCTGCAGAATACATTCTCTTCTACATTTTGACACAAGATGTCTCATCAGCAACACTCCATAGAAAAAAACTGACCCTTGCTCTGTGGGTTCAATAAAACTTCATGAGTAAGCAATCTCTTAACTCACAAATTAAAAGCAACTCACTAAAAATTATGTAAGAGGGCATGAAAACTTGGATAGACTCTTACAAAGAAAATCCAGATACTTTTACTGGCAGGTTCTACTAATAATTAAAGAATAAATAATACCGATCTTACACAGCAAACAAAAAATATGTTTTTAAGACTTGCCATGTAAAAGTGGAAGAAAGGAGTAAATGTTTAGTACTAAATCTAACATGGGATTTTACTAAATGTAAAATCCCATTACAGATAAAATTATAAAACTTTTTTAAAGAGATAAAATAAGACATAAAGAACTGAAGAAAAATAATATTTATAGATAAGGTGGATTAATACAATAAAGATAATAGCTATTTAAGAGCTAATATCTAATTAAGAGCTTACTGTGTACCAGGTCCTCTTGCAGGTGCTTTAATACACACACACACACACACCCAGACACACATACATATTTTCACATCAATTTTCTCTAAATTGAGCCAAAAATTCAATATAGGGTTGAAGTCATGTCTTACTTCCCCCTACTTTAAAACATTAGCGTCACCTTTTAAGACAATAATCAGGCTGGGGATGGTGGCTCACGCCTGTAATCCCAGCATTTGGGAGGCCAAGGCAGGTGGATCCCTTGAGGTCAGGAGTTCTAGAACAGCCTGGCCAACATGGTAAAACCCCACTTCTACTAAAATACAAAAATTATCCCGGTGTGGTGGTGCCTGCCTGTAGTCCCAGCTACTCAGGAGGCTGAGGCAAGAGTATCACTTGAGCCCAGGAGTTGGAGGTGGCAGTGAGCCGAGATCGTGCCATCACACTCCAGCCTGGGCAACAAGAGTGAAACTCCATTTCAAAAAAAAAAAAAGACACTAATTATTCATAAATCCTTGTGATAATCAAGAAGCCATACTGGTCTATAATCAGTCTTAAAAAACTTAACACCACACAAGGTGAACAGGGAAAGCTGATTCAAAACACTAACAGTGAAAGTTTAAAATAAAATAAGTGGCGAGGCACGGTGGCTCACGCCAGTAATCCCAGCAGTTTGGGAAGCTGAGGGAGGTGGATAACGAGGTAAGGAGATCGAGACCATCATAGCCAACATGGTGAAACTCCGTCTCTGCTAAAAATACAAAAATTAGCCGGTGTGGTGGTAGGCGCCTGTAGTCCCAGCTACCCAGGAGGCTGAGGCAGGAGAATTGCTTGAACCCAGGAGGCAGAGGTTGCACTGAGTTGAGATGGCGCCACTTCACTCCAGCCTGGGTGACAGAGCAAGACTCCGTCTCAAAAAAAAAAAAAAAATTAATACAATAAAATAAGTGTAGAATAATATAAAATTCATGACACTTCAGCCTTGTCCAAATGGCTGTGAAGGGACTTCCTTTTCTTTTTACTAACTTGAGATTGTTGGTTTATGTTATTTGATTCTGAGCTCTGGTGGGCTGGCTGTGGTAATCACTCTGTCACTTACCAACTGTTAGGGGTCAAATGTTTGTGTCTCCCCAAAGTTCCTTTGTTGACACCCTGAGCCCCAATGTGGGGCCTATGGGAGGTAATTAGGTTTAGATGAGGTGGAGCCCTCGTGCTGGGATTTGTACCCTTATAAGAAGAGGAAGAAACACAAGAATGCTCTCTCTCTTCATGCAGGCACCAGGAAAGGTCATGTGAGGACATAACGAGAAGTGGCCATCTACAACCCTGAAAAGCTACCTCACCAATCTACCAGCACCTCAACCTTGGACTTCCCATCCTCCCAAACTATGAGAAATTAATGTCTGTTGTTTAAGCCACCCAGACTATGGTATTTTGTCATAGCAGCTGGCACTAACTAAGCACACTATCTATGTTATTTCTTCAGTTTTTAGCAGTTCCCTTGGCAACAAATCCATCACAAATAGCTTATAAATACAGGCTGAACTAGTTACAGCATGTCTAACCAGCTAGAGGGGGCAGTACACTGATTACACCTCTGTGTCAATCCAAATACACAGCTCTCAATCATTTTCACCAAACTGCCAGGGTTCCAGGCTCTCTATTCCCACCTCATCCAGATCTACAATTGATGCATGGAACAGAATAACATAAGAAAAGGCTGCAGGCCGGGGTGGTGGCTCATGCCTGTAATCCCAGCAGTTTGGAAGGCCAAGACGGGTGGGTCACCTGAGGTCAGGTCAGGAGTTCGAAAGGCAGCCTGGCCAACATGGTGAAACCCCATCTCTACTAAAAAAAAAAAAAAAAAAAAAAAAAAAAAAAAATTAGCCGGGTGTGGTGGCATATGCCTCTAATCTCAGCTACTCAGGAGGCTGGGGCAGGAGAATCATTTGAACCTGGGAGATGGAGATTGCAGTGAGCCAAGATCATGCCATTGCACTCCAGACTTGGCAACAAGAGCAAAACTCTGTCCCAAAAAATAAATAAATAAAAAAGAACAGGCTGCAATTGGTGTCTTTTTCAGACCCAGGCAACTCACCTACAAGGTCTTGCTCTTTCCCTCTTTCCATCCAGGAAGGTGTGCATGTCCCTAGATTTCTGCCTATTTAGCTGGTAAAGAGCCTTGGGGGGAAAACTTGCTCACTGTCGGCAACATAGTGAGTCTACAGAGCAACACCTATATTACTCATGTGACACATGTCAGCTATGTATTTACCCATTGCCTTCACATGTCTTCCAATTAAGTCGAGATGGCTACACTCTTCCTCTTCAATAAATTAATGAGTTCAAAACCTGTCATTTATGAAAAAGGATTTCTTCTCCCTACACATACACGTTAAAGGCAAAAGCCTTAGGAGGCAAGTGGGTTCAAACCCCAGCTCTGTGTTTTCATGGCAGTGATCTAAGGCTTGGTTTCCTCGTTTGTAAAGTGGAATTAAGGACCCCCCTCACGGGCTTGCTAAGATAATTACCCGAAGTACTGAATTCAGTGAATTATTGCTTTAGACTTTTGAAAATTGGGAACTATGAGTGGTGGATTTCAGCTTAGACACTTTGCTTGAAAAAACATAAGATGAGCGTTCAGGGAGTGATCTGAGGCTCTCCTCTGAGCCCTGGGACCTTGGACAAAACCAACTTCCATACACTTAAGAAGCTCAGTTGGTGACAAGGGATCCAGATCATCTCATGACAAGCATCTAAGTCTTCTTAATGAGGAAGGACAAGACCCCAGCAAACCACAGAACTTGACAACCCAACAGAAGTCCCACAGGCCAAAAGGAAGCCAAGGCCTGAGGTATGCCTTTGGCCAGAAGTGGAAATCCCTTATACCCAAGGAATATGCCTTCATCTCAACCACACACTTCAGAGGCTTCAGAGTCCATTTGAAAAGTTCTGGAAACTCCAGCATCCTTCTCACCCAGCCCTGAGATACAGCTGTTACGTCTCCACTAAGTCCCTTGTCTGCCTGGTTGGAGAGTTGACAATTCTGAATGAAGATTTGAACGAAAGGAGAAAAGCCCTAAAGATGAGCACATTGTACCACCTTTATAGTTGTGGTAATCTTGCTTTTAATTTTCTGCATGTTTTATGCTTTGACATCTTTGAGCCTTGTTGACACTGAAGAAACTACTTCTCCCAGGGCCGACCAATTCCTAGAAACAATAGGCTGATGCCCTGCAAGTGTGCCTGTAATAGGAATACCAACCCATCCAGAGTCTGCACTCCCAGTCACCTCCTTTATTTGGTGCTTACATGCCGGGCCACTAGTCCCCTGCCCTAGTCAACCCCAGAGCCAAGCACCAGACAACCTGTGTCCCAGAGCCTGCTGAAGTTATTCAAACTAGCCAGCCCTAAGCCTGCCACCCCTGCCTTGCTTCTCCTTTCCTGTGGAAACCACAATAAAAGCCCTTGCCCACATGTTCCCCCTGCTCCCTCTGCCTCCTGGTGCTTCCCCACTTGGCCTTGTGTGGCGTGGTGTGCCTCCAATTTCTAAGGAATCTCTTGGTATAAACATCTTTTTTCAGGACAGTCATTTCTATGTCTGCGTGTCTAACCATACCTGATTAAAACAAATCCTAGGCACCCTTAAAACAATACCCTGCATCATCCACTCGCACCCAATCCCAACCCAAACTGCACTTCTATTAAATATTTCCTTTACCGATGTCACCCTCTACTGTAGAAACTATAGCAAGACAGAATGGAGCGAGAAGCCTGAAGGGGAATCAAGCCTGTTGCAGTTCCCCGGATGCCCTCAGGCAGAATACCTGCAGTTGTGGAGCTTGTTTGAGGAAGGCTGCTTGCTAGGTAAAACCAGCTGGTCCATGTCTGGAGCCTTGAAGATCAGGCAGTTGTTCTCATAAGTGATGGAGACAAGCACCAGGCGAGGCTCCTGCCGGGCAGTGACCATGTGTCCATCTTCCTTAATCACCAGCCAAAACCTGCAGAGAAACAAACCAGGGCACACTCAGAAAATCCTCCTCCACCTCCCAACAGCTTCCCTCCAGCTTTCTACTTCCTCAAAACTCTCCACCCGCCCTGACTTGGGACCTAACATCATTTTCCAGACAATTATCCGGGTCTGGCCAAATGATTTGAGTCTAAAAGTTGGTGACCCCAAAAAGCGCTTATTTGGCAGAAACAGTTCTGGGAGAGCTTCTGGCTGATGTATGGCAATCTCCAGTTTCAAAAACGAGAACAGGAGGCTGGCTCAGACACCTTCCCCTCACTGCTTAGGCAACCCTGCTGCCTGTGTGGGGCTCTGCTTTGGTTAGAAGCTTCTGTAGGTCTGTTATATATGTCTCTGTGGCCCTGGAAGAAGTAAAACAGCTTTCAGGGCCTTTTGTTGTAGAACAAGATGAGGCTGGCCAAGTGAATTGGAGTCTGAGACAAAGGTCTTGCAATGTTGCTGCCTCCAAGAAGAACCAGGCCCGCCTCTGCTCTGTTTAACTTGCTGTGGCATGTGGGGGTCCTACATCAGGAAACCTCCCAAACAGCCTTTCCTTTTCATGCACACATTCTGACATAGAGAACAAAGACTCACAGAAGTACACATTAGATAAGAATCCTACTTATTTCCTAGAGAGCCCACTGTGCTGGACTTGGTTTTCATACTTTGTATTTCTACGGGATGAGCTGAAGAGTGAGGGAAAGCTGGCCAGGCCCAGTTTGTTAGACTTTTACCTACAGCCTAGCATATAGGTTGGGCCTACACCACACAAAACACTGTGTTGCCAAAAAGAAAAAATCTTCCACTCCTAGGAAAAATAAATGTCAATATCACAGTTTGGTTCCTTTAGTTTAGTTGTTTTGTTTCATTTTGTTTATTTTGAGACAGAGTCTCACTCTGTCAGCTGGGCTGGAGTGCAGTGGCACAATCTTAGCTCACTGCAACCTCCGCCTCCTTGGTTCGTGTGATTCTCTTGCCTTAGCCTCTCGGGTAGCTGGGATTACAAGCGTGCACCACCACACCCAGCTATTTTTGTATTTTTAGTAGAGAAGGGGTTTCGCTATGTTGACTGGGCTGGTCTCAAACTTCTGGCCTCAAGTGATCTGCCGCCTCGGCCTCCCAAAGTACTGGGATTACAGGTGTGCCCAGCCCAGTATCACTATTTTAGAAAGAAGATAGAATCTGCAGACAACCGGGTGAGGAAAATGTGGGCACTGGTGAGTAAAAAGTGCCTGAAAGCCAGAGCCTTTCAAATGTGAGGAGGATAAAAAGCACAGCCCCTTCCAGAAGCAGGGATGGCTCCTCCCAGGAAGACATTCCAAAATATGACCAGAGCCATGAGGGAAAGCCTGAGGAGACCTCAGGAGGACATCGGATATCAGAGCAGAGGGAGATCCGTCTCTGCCCTGTCCTGCCCCTGACAGATAGTCTTGCATCCGCAACCTCCTCATCAGTAGAGTCCTTTCCAGGTGCTGGCTAAACTGTCCCTTCCCTGCAACCACACTGGAAGACAATGGCTGGCAGCCTGTGCCCTGCTAGCTGGCATGATGATGGTGTGGCAGTGTAAAGGCATTCCCGTAACTGTCTTGGCTACCCCCTTCCAAAAAGCTGGCGACACTGGGTAGCAGCAAGTCCCCACCCCTCTGAGGAGACCACCTTTTCCTTTCTAAGTGTATAAATGCATATGTGTATTATTTATTCATATATATATATTTATATTTAACTAATTTCAAGAGAGGAGACAGGGTCTCACTCTATCACCCAGGCTCTAGAGCGCAGAGGCATGATCTTAGCTCATGGCAGCCTTGAACTGCTGGGCTCAAGAGATCCTCCTGCCTCAGTCTCCTGAGTAGCCGAGACTACAGGCACACATCACCACGCCCAACTGTTTTTTTTATTTTTTGTAGAGATGGGGTCCCACTGTGGTCTGGACCTCCTGGCTGGCCTGGAACTCCTGGCTCAATTAATCCTCCCTCCTTGGCCTCCCAAAGTGCTGAGATTACAGATGCAAGCTATCCTGCCTGGTCAAAGATGTCTTTAGATCCCACAGTTCTCAGGTTCACTCAGCCTGGGGCTGGGTTCTGTAAATCAGAGGATGTCTGCCCAGAGAATGGGGCTACAATGAAATAGGCAGGCATCCTCTGATTTAGATGCCTGATAGGGCTGGGCCCTATTCCCTATCTCCAGCCTTGTCCCTTGGTGCACAGTTCTTTGGTTAACCTCACCAAAGCCTTCACCCTTAACTTCCAACATGCCCCATCCCCAGACAAGACTCCCTTTGAGATCTACACACAACCAGAGCCATGTTCAAACAGGAGTGGCAAATCTGTTTGCACATTATTTCTGACATTATTTCTCCATGGGCTGAATCTTCTCATCTCCCATTCATCCCTTACTAATGCTGCCCTTCACCGTGGCTCACAGCCTGGCCCATGGTTCCAGCCTATTGTATAATTACGCAGGCGTTAACTGCTGGGGTTAACAGTGGGAAGTAGTTGCTAGAGGTTTCCCACTCATCACTGTTACTGAAAAAGCAAGTGGCAACGTGCCGGGAGTCCAATTTTGGGTCGGGACAATGACAGTAATCACAGGTTAAAAGGTTGCCATTTGTAACATACCCCAATCATCTCATTTTCCTGTCAACCTGGGCAATATTATTTTTCACCTCTTGTGCACAAAATGATGCCCAGTGAAAGAATAACCAGTTCTATTCTGCCAGATCTGAAAGAAGAGTTAAGTCTGGAGTATGGATTTCATCATGACCAAGTTACTCCAACCTAGTCGGCAACATAAAAGCCGGTGCCTTGAATTTACAGGTAAAACATGAGTATGTGGTAGAGGGATCGGTGTAGAAGCCTGGAGCCCCGGTTCCCCAAAAGAGCTATAGTGCCCTGACCAACAGCAACGAGTAAGTGGAGTCCAAAACAATGGGAAAAAATCTCTTTTCTCAATTACAAACTGGCCTGGGGAGCAGGAAGGACTGAAAAGTGAGGGAAAGCAGGAACCCTACCACTGAGTATGGGATGAGAAAGACAGCAGGAATTGGGCAGGGAACAACATCCTGGATAATAACCTCAAGGGATTCCTTTCTCCAACAGTTAATCATTTGCGCAGAAGAAATAAAAAGCTGGCTTCAGTAAGGGTTTGGACAGATAAAATTGATCAACTCACATATGGCTAAGGACAGCAGAGATTTCCAAGGTCAGGGAGAACAAGCACGCCCTCCCAGCAACTGCACCAGGCAGCCAATGCTAGCATTCTGCTAGGTGGACTTTAACCACTCAATGCTTAGGGTGCTCAAGCCAAGTGTTCACAAGTATACTAAGAGCTTTGAATAAAATACCTTCAGAAATTTGAGACCCAGAGCACTTCCAGAGGAAAATCCCAGCTCCTTCAAGCAGTTAGTTCCAAAGACACAGGCTCAGAATGGAATTCATTAAATGAGGCCTTTCCCTGAATTCTAGGAACATTTGTAGTAGTGTTATTAAATTGTCAGGTGGAGAGAAGAGCAGTCATTGAATAGAGTTCTCTCCAGCAAGCCTGCTTTCAAATTGTTAATTATCTTTTGATAAATAAAATGTAGTTAAAATGGGGCTTCAGAGACCATGAAGTTCAACCTCATTCTTTTGCAAATAAGAAAACTTTGTAAAAGTTCGTCTTAAGTCTCCTGATCCTCAGTGCAATCCTTATACTTTTATATCATGCACTGGTTTCATACAAACAGCGTAAGTACTGTACTCACACAGATCTGAGTTCAAATCCCCACAGCATACACTGATTTTCTGGACTTGGATGAGATACTCATTCTTTCTGACACTGTTTCCTTATTTGCATGGTGATAATAATATCTAGCCCACAAGATTGTTATGAGGCTTAAATATGCTAATCTATGCGACAGGATTTAGCTCAGTGTCTGCTGCATTTTACCACTGAATTAACATTAATTTCATTGCCTTTCCCTCCACCCCAGGCTTCACATCACCCTACCCCATCCTAAACGTTTATTGTTTAAAACAAGGGAAAGGTAATATAGTTGTATTTATGTTAAGATGCCAATGGGAGCAAAAAGCACAGGCAAAGGACACATATTTTCTTTCCATGGTTGCAGTAGTCAGGGCAAAGCAGTGACAAAGAGAAGTGGGAAAGAAACAGTTCTTCAGGTGATCAGAGGAAATGCAGATTAGAACTGGAAACAGTCTGTGAAACCAATCCTTCAAGTGAGGAAGGAAGTAGTGCAACCTAGTCTGCAACACTAATTTTCTCTGGACATGCATCGTGAAAACTTGGTTCTCCCAGTTTTTTGGAAGGTGTCCAGTCCCACAGAGCCTGAACTCTCTCCAGCAATAGGAAGGCTTTCTTATCCTTCATATTTGAATAAGCTCTAAACATCCTCTTCTTCTTCATGGTCTTGGATAAAACCCTTTAATTATAGCATCAAAATCACCAGGGAGAGATTTAAACATTCTACACGAGTTGGCCCCACTCTTGGTGATTCTGCTTCAGTAGTCCTGGGATGGGAATCTCAAGAAATTATAGTTGAAAAAGCTCTCCAGGAAAAGAAATTTGGGGTGGGGGTGGGAGAATGAAAATCCTCCCATGATTCATATCGTCTGTGTACACAACACTTCTCTAAGACTCACTGAAGTTTTCCAATACCATGGAAGCCCACATTTCTTTAAGAAGGCAGCAGTCTTCAGAAAACAGTGCATCTGTGTGTGCTGGAGTGAACACAGGGATGCAGATGGCTCTCTGCTAGAAGAATCCTTGAATGATCAACTTGCAAACTTCCCTCCCCTCGGACACAGGGCCACAGCTAAACCATCTCAGCCAGATAAGAAGACATCTTGGCTGGGCGCAGTAGCTCACACCTGTAATCCCAGCATTTTAGGAGGCCAAGGCAGGTGGATTACCTGAGGTCAGGAGTTTGAGACCAGCCTGGTCAACATGGTGAAACCATGTTTCTACTAAAAATACAAATATTAGCCAGGTGTGGTGGTGTACACCTGTAATCCCAGCTACTTGGGAGGCAGAGGCAGAATTGCCTGAACCTAGGAGGTGGAGGTTGCAGTGAGCTGAGATAGCGCAACTGAACTCCAGCCTGAGCCACAAAGTGAGATTCTGTCTCAAAAAAAAGAAGAAAGCATCTTAATCTTAAGTATGAAATGTCTGTGTGTCAGACCCAAAAGTCCCAAAGTTCCAGGCTGTGAACAACTCTGCCTATGGGAGAAGGGGGTACACTATTCCCTTAATGGCAAGTAAAGGACCCCTGCCCCAGAGTCCCCATGCCACTTGCTCATCCTTAGTCACAGTGTATCAGGCCCCCCTGGCACCCCCAGGATTGGAGAAATGTGAGGAACAAGGCCCAGCTACCCCTAAGCCAATGTCCTTGAACAACACTTGGTTTCTTTCTTGCTGCTTTCTAGTGCCAATAGCTTTATTTTTCTACTTTGGTATAATAAGACAGAATCACAAACTTTAGAGCTAAGGAGGCTTGGAGATACAGGTCAGACTCCCTCCTGTTACAGAGGAGAACTCTCTCGTCTAGGGAAGGGCAAGGGATTGCCCCTACATATTTTACCAAAAATAAATCTGGCATGAACTTGGCTTTCCCAGTTAAACGACCAACGACTCAACAGTCAGCCCAGAAACTCAGGTGGCAAACCTCTATAGTACTTCCCAGATAGGTCGGGCCCCACCTGCCTCCTCCTCCTCATCCCAGGCAGGCTCCGCGCTGCCCCGCGCCCGCGCTCGGCCGTACCTGTCCCGCAGGTTGCCACTGCGCAGTCCCATGGCCGTGCACTCCGCCTCGCTCACCGGCACCCCCTTGCAGGATTTCACCGGGTAGATCCAGAGCTTCGCCACGGTGCCCACCTGCTGCAGCCGCCGGCGCCGTCTGGGCCATGCTCGGCGCCAGGCGACAGCCCCCAGCGCCACCGCGGCCAGTCCCAGCATGGCCACCCCAAGCCACCTGGGCCGGGCCTGGGCTGGGAGGCCGAGGCGGGTCAGCGCGGAGGAACTGGAGGCGCCCATGGCAGAACGAGGGCGGGCGCGAACCTGCGCACAGAGCGGCAGCGACCGGAGCCCTGGAGGACGAGGAGGCCCTGAAGGATCCGGGCGGGTGGGAGGAGTCAAAGTTGACCCAAACACTGGCCCTCTCACCCTTTCACCGCCGAGATGGCAGAGCGGTTCCGCGGAGAGCGGGAATGCCTTAATGTGGTGACAAAGCCTGCGCGGTAATGGGGGAGGACAGGAAGAGAGCGACTGGGGTACCCTGGGCGCCGTGGGAACGACGACGTCTAAAGCAAGCGAGCTCCAGGGTGGTCAGTTTCTCCTCCCTCTTCCCCGCCCTTACACCACGACAGTTACCCCTGCAGCGTGACCTTTAGCGTCAGCACTCTGCCACCCCCTTCTCTGCTAATACTGCGCTTTTTCTCCCACGACAAGATCACCGCAGAACGTGAAGGCGGGTTGCAGAACGGAGGATTTACAAACATTTGGGAACGACTTTTTCTGGCAGGTCGCTGTGAGAACTGCAGGACTTTCTGCACACAAACACAGTCTAAACCTCTGCACTCAAAGACGAGGAACTCTAGCGTGGCTTATAGGAGTATGACTCAAGGTCCTCCACTCTCCGCTGCCCCCTAACCTCGACCCCAGTAAAATGTCTTCCCGAGAAAGCTCAAGGCAGCCAGGAGAATTTTCCGTTTATTCTAGCCAACACCCGATGGTAAGGCCTCTGACCTCCCTTTTTTAGGGTATTTTCTTAAAAGGGCTTACAACTGTGAATCCTTTCTCTGTTGTTTTGAGATGTGTATGTATCGCCTACACCTCAGAAGTGTCTTTCTCAAGGAGCTGAAAGCCATTGCTTTGAAATGCAATCATGGGGAGGATAGGCCTCTGTCCCCCAGTCTCTGTGGGATGATAGAATCCCAGCTTCATAACTGCCAGCTCCAGGCACAGCTGCCCGGTCATTGATACTGACCACCCCTTCGTGATTTTTCACTTGAGCCCCTGCTAGCTTCCCCCGCCCTACTCTCTCCTTCACCCTTTAAAACGCCCAGTCTCCTCTGCGCAAATGAGAATGAGCAGCTTTTTCTCCTACTGTAAGTAGTTACTGAGTAAAATCTGTTTTCATGTTTTAACTAATGTCCGGCTTTTATTGATCTTTAACAACTCCATTCAAGCAAGCTGCTGGGTTAACAGTGGATTTTCTTAGACAAATTAAGTTTTGAAGTCTTTCAAGTTTTTTGTGGTTGTTTTTGTTTTTCAAAAGTTTGTCCCTTAAACTGTGGCACAGTTCTAGGAAAGTTTAAGGAGGCCAACCAGTGGGCCACCTACCAAATCTGGGCTGGCCACCCCCTGGGAAAGGGGTCCCCTCTGGAGTGTGGGAAGAGACTCTGGGAGGGGTGGAGAACCAGAGGAGCCAGGCTCCCTTTGACTGTTCCTTGTGAAAAGTGAAAGACAAAAAGGGCCTGAATCTCTCCCCACCCAGGGAAAAGCCTCAGGCCAGCAGAATTAGTCCCTCAATCCCCATACATTTACATCATGCTTGGCAGCTGAGACTTACAGATTTGTTTTTTAAGCATAGTGTGTTGAATGCGATGTGTGTACACTTGGAGCTGACCCCCTTTGCCTCTCTCAACTCCTGAGGAGGGTCAGAGTCCTCGCTGCCCACAAGCCTGCTGTCAAAGTGAGGGGCTTACAAAGCCATCTCCTCGCCGTATGTGAGCTCCCAGACAGGGCAGATGTCTTATTGATTAAGCGTCTGTTTCTTTCACCACATAGGTATTGATCATTCACCAGGCTTTGTCCTAGATGGGCACTGGGGATTTAAAGTTTAGAAGAAGCTGCCCCTCCATCCAGTTCACTGACTCCCTGGAAGACTGATACCTCCCCCTGCAAGTCTAGAGGATAATGGCAGAGGAGAAGCAAGGTCAAGATACAGAGGAAGCAGAGGCAAAAGAGCAGCTGAATCTCAGGACAGTGCTGTTTTCAGAGCAGAGAACTTTGGAGCTGAGACTTGAACATGAGGAGGGGCTTGGAGATGGGTAGAGGAGAGGATTCTGGGTAAAAGGAGCAGCATGTGCAATAGCCTAAAAAAAAATGGAAGGAACAAGACAGTGTGGCATGTTTGGGCAACCACCAGCAATCCAGCTGTATTAGGATGTACCTGTACATGCAGCAGGTGGCGGAAGCTGAGGCAGGACAGGTGGGCAGAAGTCAGATCAACATGCATCTTATCTCTACTTAATGTGGAGACACCTCAGAATTCTGAACAGCAGTCTGGCATGATTAGACTTGGGTGCTAGGAAGGCCACTCTGGCTGCTCTGAGAAAGAATAACACCACAGATGGTAAAATGAGTTGCAAATGCCCTAGTTCAGGCTGACGTAATTCCAAATCAAGGAAAAATAACAGTGGGGCTGGAGATAGACATGTGGTTAGGAGAGATGGTCAGGGGACAGCATTAACAAGAGATAGTGATGACAGAACACAGAGTCAGAGAGAGAGGAAGAGCCCACAGGGCCTCCCAGCTCTGTGGCATAAAAGTCTGGGGTGGGGTGGGAGTACCATTCTCAGAGATTAAGAATTCAAGAGAAAAAGATAGTCTGGGAAAAAAGATGATGAGCCTGTTGTAGACAGTGAGTGGGAGGTATCTGTGGGACATCAAAGAGGAAATAGTTACCTAGATACATGGGTAACTTGACCTTTCCATGCTTCCACCTCCTCATGCGCAAAATGATGGGGATAGATAGCAAGTGAGGAACTTTGCCATGGTGAGTGCTGCCAAGTCTTCGCTGTCTTCACCAGCCATTACCTATCATAGCCTGCCCTGTTTGCAGATTCACCAATGCTGGGTTTGGGGGTGCCTTCAGGGGAGCAGGGAAATTCCTTACCAATAATGTGTGCATTTGTAGCCCAGCATCTTCATTTGTAGAATTAGTGAGGGGTGATGAGAGGCTGTATTAGTCCATTCTCGTACTGCTATAATGAAATACTCGAAACTGGGTCATTTATAAAGAAAAAAGCTTTAATTGGCTCATGGTTCTGCAGGCTGTATAGGAAGAATGGCGGCATCTGCTTCTGGGAGACCTCAGGGAGCTTTTACTCATAGTGGAAGACAAAACAGCAGTGGATGTCTTACGTGGTAGGAGCAGGACCCAAAGAGAGGGAGAGGTTCCACATGCTTTTAAACAGCCAGATCTCACGAGAACTCACTCTCAGGATGACAGCACCAAGGGGAGTGGTATTAAACCATGAGAAACCACCCCCATGATCCAATCACCTCCCACCAGGCCTCAACTCCAACACTGAGGGTTACAATTGAACATGAGATTTGGGTGGGGACACAGATCCAAACCGTATCAAAGATTGAGGATTCATTAGTCTAATTGGCTATTTGCATATCTTTTTTTCCCTTCTGATTTGAATCACCTTATCTATTTTTTTGGTTAATTTATAAGATCCTTTTGCAAATTAAGAAAATTACCCTTTAACCATGCCTTCCCGAGTCATAACTTTTTTCCCTAGTTTGTCATATTTTGGCAACTTCTGCTTAGGTAGGATCTCTCTTTCTAGTGAATAAGACATCATTGTCTGCCTAGAGGCACTGATATAGATAAAGAAAATTCTGTCAATTAAAATATAAACCAAGAACTCAGAGAAAAAAAGAAGCCTAAAACCCAAATATTGCCTTGCCCAGCCAGGCCTTCTTCAGGAAGGTGAGTACCCAGCAGCCAATGGAAGTGTTCATTAGGGTCATGCAGCAGTTTGTCTTTCCTGGGGAGATGAGCACATCAGATTATCAGGCTGTGAGGATAGTCAACCTTCAACTCATATAAAAAATCTCATGACTCGGGCTAAGCTAAAATATTGTAACAACCTCAACATCTCAATGCTCTAACAAAATAAAAGTTTATTTCTCACTTACATCCTAGTTTGATGCAGGCCAAACATTAATCAAAGGTCCCCTTAGGTCAGGCTCAGTGGCACACACCTATAATCCTAGTGTTTTAGGCAACTGAGGCAGGAAGATCATTTGAGCCCAGGAGTTCAAGACCAGCCTGGGCAACACAATGAGACCCTGTTTCTACAAAAAATTAAAACAAAACAAAAGAGAGAACGAGTCAGGCATGGTAGTGCATGCTTATAATACTAGCTACTCTGGACACTGAGGCAGAAGAGCCACTTAAACTCAGGAGTTTGAATTGATATTAAGCATATACATTAGTGGAAGAAGAACTATGGCTAGGAAGTCAAAGTGCCTGAGTGACTATGAAAATCCAGCCACATGACCAGGGTTCAAAGCACCAGATTACAAACTCAAGCTTGATAGTTAGTACATTCAGCTTTGAAAGGAAGATGGCATTGGATCTCTCACCTACTTTCCCTTCAACGCATAAACCAAGTGGTAGGGACAGAGCAAGATGGCTGATTAGAGGCCTCCACTGATCATCCTCCATGCAGGGACACCAATTTAATGACTATCTATATTACAAAGTACCTTCATAAGAACAAAAATCAGGTGAGCAATCGAAGTACCTGATTTTAATTTCATATCACTGAAAGAGGCACTGAAGAGGGTAGGAAAGATAGTCTTGAATTGCCAATACCACCCTCCCCAATCTCCCAGCAGTGGCCAAGACAGAATCTGTGCTCTTGGGGGAGGGAGAGCACAGCAATTGTGGAACTTTGCATTGGAACTCAGTGCTTTCCTATCGTAGCAGAAAGCAATACAGGTAGAACTCGGCTGACACCCATGGAAGGAGCACTTAGAACAGCCCTAACCAGAGGGAAATCACCCATCCCAGCAATCACAACTTGAGTTTCAGCAAGCCTTGCTTCCTCAGGCTAACGGGCTCTGGGGTACTAAATAAACTCAAAAGGCAGTGAAAGTCACAAAGACTGCAACTTGTAAGCAAGTCCTGGTGCTGTGCTGGGCTCAGATCCAGCAGACTCGGGGGCCATGCAACCTAGTGAGACACCAGCCAGCGCATCTAAGGGAGTTCTTGACCCATCTTTCTCCCAACCCCAGGCAGCACAGATCACAGCTCTGAAAGAGGCTTCTTACTTGAGTGGAAAAGGAGAGTAAAGAGGACTTTGTCTTGCTACTTGGATACCAGCTCAGTTACAGGAGAATAGGACACCAGGCAGAGGTATGAAGCCCCCATTCCAGGCCCTACGTCCTAGATGACATTTCCAAACGTACTGTAGGGCAGAAGGGAACCTGCTGCCTTGAAGGGAAGGATTCAGTCCTGGCAGAATTCATCACCTGCTGACTAAAGAGCCCTAGAACCCTGAATAATCAGCAGCGGTACCCAGGTAGTATATGCTGTGGATATACTACACAGCATATACCAGGTTGTAAACCTAGATTACAACACCCAAGTCCCTTTGAATACCTCGAAAGCTTTCCCAAGAAGGAAGGGTACAAACAAGCCCAGACTGTGAAGACTACAATAAATACCTAATTCTTCAATGCCCAGATGCTGACAAACACCCAAAAGCATCAAGACCATCCAGGAAAATATGACCTCACCAAATGAACTAAATAAGGCACTAAGGACCAAGTCTCAGCTTGGGTGAGACTCTGAAACATGCTGGTTTCAGATGTGACCCAGCACATTCCCAGCAGTGGTGGCTACAAGGGGAGACTCTTTCTTTTCTGTTTTTTGAGATGGAGTCTGGCTCTGTTGCCCAGGCTGGAGTGCAGTGGCGTGATCTCAGCTCACTGCAAGCTCCGCCTCCTGGGTTTATGCCATTCTCCTGCCTCAGCCTCCCAAGTAGCTGGGACTACAGGTGCCCGCCACCTCGCCCGGCTAGTTTTTTGTATTTTTTTCGTAGAGATGGGGTTTCACCATGTTAGCCAGGATGGTCTCGATCTCCTGACCTCGTGATCCGCCCTTCTCAGCCTCCTAAAGTGCTAGGATTACAGGCTTGAGCCACCGCACCCGGCCAGGGGAGACTCTTTCAAGCAAAGGGAAGAGTAAATAGGATTTTGTCTTGCAGCTTAGGTACCAGCGTGGCCACAGTGGAGTAGCGCACCAAGTGGGCTCTTGGGGTCCTTGGTTCCAAGACTGGACTGTTGGATGGCATTTCTGGACCTGTCCTGGGCCAGAAGGGAGCCAAATGCCCTGAAGGGTGAGTCCCAGGCCTGGCAGTATTCACCACAAGTTGACTGAACAGCCCTTGAGCCTTAAGCGAACATCAGCAGTAGCTTTGCAATACTCCAGTGGGCCTATGGCGATAGTGGCATGGAAAGAAGCTCCTCTGCTTATGGAAAGGGGAGGTAAGAATGGGAAGAACTTTGTCTTGTGATTTGACTGCCAGCTCAGCTACAGCAAAATAGAATACCAGGTTGATTTCTAATGTTTCTGACTCCAGGCCCTGGCGCCCTGACGGCATCTCTGAACCCACCTGGGGCCTGGGAGAACTCGCAACCCTGAAGGGAAGGATGTAAGACTGGCTGGCTTTGCCACCTGCTGATTGTAGACGCCTTGAGCAAACATAGGCACGAGCCAGATAGTGGTCACAGCAGGCCAAGGACAAGACCCAGTGCTGCGCTGGCTTCAGGTGTGGCCTAGCAAAGTCCTATGGTGGTGGCCATAGGAGGGATGGTATCACCCCTCCCCCAACTCCAAGCAGCTCAGCACAGAGAGAGAGAAACTCCATTTGTTTGGGAGAATATAAGAGAAGAGAACAAGAATCTCTGCCTGGTAACCAGAGGGTTCTTTAAAAATCTTATCAAAGACCACCAAGGAAGTACCTCTACAAGTCTGCAAGAGGCACAGAATTACCAGGATTAGTGTGCCCCCTAGTGCAGATACAGCTGCAGGGACCGAAACCTAGATTACAACACCCAAGTCCCTTTGAATACCTGGAAAGCTTGCCCAAGAAGGATGGGTGCAAACAAGCTCAGACTGTGAAGACTACAATGAAAACCTAAATCTTCAATTCCCAGATACTGACAAACATCCTTGAGCATCAAGACTATCCAGGAAAACGTGACCTCACCAGATGAACTAAATAAGGCACGAGGGATCAATCCTGGAGAGAGAGAGATATATGACTTTTCAGACAGATAATTCAAAATAGTTGTTTTGAGGAAACTCAATGAAATTCAAGACTACAAAGAAAATGAATTCAATATCCAATCAGATAAATTTAACAAAGAGATTGAAATAATTAAAAATTCAAGCAGAAATTCCAGAGTTGAAAAATGCAACTGACATACCGAAGAATGCATCAGAGTCTCTTAACAGCAGAATTGAGCAAGCAGAAGAAAGAATTAGTGACTTCAAGACAGGCTGTTTGAAAATACACAGAGGAAACAAAAGAAAAGAGATTAAAAAGGAATGAAGCACACCTACAAGATTTAGAAAACAGCCTCGAAAGGGCAAATGTAAGTTATTGGCCTTAAAGAGGAGGTAGAGAGAAAGATAGGAATAGAAAGTTTGTTCAAAGGAATAATAACAGAATTTCCCAATCCTAGAGAAATATATCAATATGCATGTACAAGAAGGTTATAAAGAACACCAAAGAGATTTAACTGAAAGAAGATTACCTTGAGGCATTGAATAATCCAACTCCCATGAAGAAAGGATCCTAAAAGCAGCAAGAAAAAAGAAACAAATAAGGCACAGTGGCACTCCAATACATCCAGCAGCAGCCTTTCAGTGGGAACCTCACAGACCGGGACAGAGGGGCATAACATATTTAACGTGCTGAAGGACCCTAGAATAGTACATCCAGTGAAAATATCCTTTCAACATGAAAGAGAAATAAAGACTTTCAAACAAAGGCTGAGGGATTTCATCAACACCAGACCTGTCCTACAGGAAATGCTGAAGTAAGTTCTTCAGTCTGAAAGAAAAAGACATTAATGAGTAATAAGAAATTAGCTCAAAGTGCAAATTCAGAGTTAATAGTAAGTACACAGAAAAACACAGACTATCATAACACTATTATTGTGGTGTATAAACTACTTATATTTGAAGTTTGTACTTAAACATGACAAGACTGAAACCTGAACTGATCAAAAATAATAACTACAACAACTTTTAGATATAATAGAAACAACAAAAAGTTAAGAAACAGGGGTACTAAGTTAAAGTGTAGAGTTTTTTTTTTTTTTCTTTTGCTTGCTACTTTGTTAAATCAGTGTTGTCATCAGTTTAAAATAACGGGTTATGAGATAATACTTGCAACCCTCATAGTATCCTCAAATCAAAAAACATATAATGGATACACAAAAAATAAAAAATGAGAAATTAAAACACACAACCAGAGAAAATCTTCGCTAAAAGAAAAACAGGAAGAGGAGAGCACAAAACAGTCAGAAAACAAACAACAAAATGACAGGAGTAATTCCTTGCTTATCAGTAATAACACTGAAATTAAATGGACTAAACTCTCCAATCAAAAGACACAGAGTGACTGAATGGATTAAAAAAAAAAAAAGACCCAACAATCTCTTGCCTACAAGAAGCACACTTTACCTATAAAGACATAAATGGACTGAAAATAAAGGGATGGAAAAAGATATTCCATGCAAATGGAAACCAACAAAGAGCAGGATTAACTATACTTATATCAGACAAAATAGATTTCAAGACAAAACTATAAAAGAGACAAAGAAGATCATAATGATAAAGAAGGGGTCAATTCAGCAAGAGGATATAAAAATATAAATGTGTATCCACCCAACACTGGAGTGTCAAGGTGTATAAAACAAATATTATTTGAACTAAAGGGAGGGATAGACCCCAATACAGTAATAGCTGGACTTCAACACCCTGCTTTCAGCATCGGACAGATCTCCCAGACAGAAATATCCACAAAGAAACGTCAAACTTCGTATGCACTACAGACCAAATGGATCTAATAGATACTTACAGAACATTTCATCCAACTGCTGCAGAATACACATTCTTATCCGCAGCACATGGAATTTTCTCAAGGATAGACCATATGTTAGACCACAAAACAAGTCTTAAAACATTCAAAGAACTGAAGTAATGTAAAATATCTTTTCTGACCACCATAGAATAAAACTAGAAATCAATAACAAGAGGAATTTTGGAAACTATACAAATACATAGAAATTGAACAATATGCTCCAGAATGGCCAGTGGGTCAATGAAGAAATTAAGGAATTTGAATAATTTCTTAAATGATAAGGGAAACAGTGTATACCAAAACCTATGGGATACAACAAAAGTAGTACTAACAGGGAATTTTATAGCTATACATATAAAAAAGTATAAAAGTAAGCCGGGCGCGGCGGCTCACGCCTGTAATCCCAGCACTTTGGGAGGCCGATGCGGACGGATCACGAGGTCAGGAGATCAAGACCATCCTGGCTAACACAGTGAAACCCCATGTCTACTAAAAAATACAAAAAAATTAGCTGGACATGGTGGTGGGCACCTGTAGTCCCAGCGACTTGGGAGGCTGAGGCAGGAGAATGGCGTGAACCTGGGAGGCGGAGCTTGCAGTGAACCAAGATCGCACCACTGCACTCCAGCCTGGGTGACATAGCGAGACTCCGTCTCACAAGCAACAACAAAAAAAAAGTGTGAAAGTATAGAAGTAAAAAAAATTATAAAACTGCAAATAAGCTATATAACACTACATCTTAAAGAACTAGAAACGTGAGAGCAAAGCAAACCTCAAATTAGTAGAAGAAAAGAAACAATAAAGATCAGAGCAGAGGCCGGGCGCGGTGGCTCAAGCCTGTAATCCCAGCACTTTGGGAGGCCGAGACGGGCGGATCACGAGGTCAGGAGATCGAGACCATCCTGGCTAACACGGTGAAACCCCGTCTCTACTAAAAATACA
>NW_016804690.1:3862367-3874177 GCF_001698545.2 Rhinopithecus bieti
AAAAAAAAAAAAAAAAAAAAAAAAAAAAAGATCAGAGCAGAATAAAGGAGTTTGAAATGAAGAAAACAATACAAAAGATCAACGAAATGAAAAATTGTTTTTTTGAAAAGATAACACAATTGACAAACATTTAGTTACACTAATTAAGAAAAAAAGACAGAAGACTTGTCATGATGTGATTACTACACATTGCATGCCTGTATCACAACATTTCATGGATCCCATAAATATATACACCTACTATGTACCCACGAAAATTAAAAATAAGAATTATAAAAGAGAAGATCCAAATAAATAAAATCAGAGATGAAAAGGAGATATTACAATTGATACCACAGAAATTCAAAGGATAAGTAAAGCTACTATGAGTAAGTATATACCAATAATTTGGAAAACCTAGAAGAAATAGATAAATTTCTAGACACATATAACCTACCAAGATTAAACAATGAAGAAATTCAAAATTTGAACAGACCAATAACAAGTAATGCGATCAAACCTGTAATAAAAAGTCTGTCAGCAAAGAAAAGCCTGGGATCTGATGGCTTCACCGCTAAATTTTACTAAACTTTTAATAAAGAAGTAATACTAATCCTAGTCAAACTATTTTAGAAAATAGATGAGGAGGGAATACTTCCAAATTCATTCTACAAAACCAGTATTACCCTGATACCTAAACCAGAAAGACACATCAGAAAAAGAAAACTATAGACCAATATCCCCAGTGAACATTGACACAAAAATCCTGAACAAAATACTAGCAAACCAAACTCAACAACATGTTAAAAAGACCATTCATCATGACCAAGTGCAATTTATCCCAGGGAGACAAGTATGGTTCAACATATGCAAATCAATCAATGTGATGCATCATATCAACAGAATGAAGGACAAAAAACCATATGATCATTTCAATTGATGCAGAAAAGACATTTGATAAAATTCAATATCCCTTCGTGATAAAAACTCTCAAAAACTAAAAATAGAAGGCACATACGTCAAGAAAATAAAAGCCATATATGACAGACCCACAGCTAATATACTGAATGGGGGAAAACTGAAAGCCTTTCCTTCAAGATCTGGGACACAACAAGGATGCCCAATACTGTGTTATTCAACACAGTATTGGAAGGCTGAGCTAAAGCAATCAGATAAGAGAAAGACATAAAGGGCATCCAAATGGGAAAGAAGTCAAATTATCCTTGTTTGCAGATAATATAATCTTATATTTCAAAACACCTAAGGACACAACCAATAAAACTCCTTGAACTGATAAACAAATTCAGTAAAGTTGCAGGATAGCAAAAATCAAAAATCAGTAGCATATCTACATGCCAACAGCAAACAATCTTAAATGGAAATCAAAAAAAGTAATTCCCTTTACAACAGCTACAAATAAAATTAAATACCAGGAATTAACCAAAGAAATGAAAGATCTCTGCAATGAAAACTACAGAACATTAATGAAAGAAACTGAAGAAGACACAAAAAAGTGGAATGATATTCCATGTTCATGGATTGGAAGAATCAATGTTGTTAAAATGTCCATACTACCCAAAGCAATCTGCAGATTCAATGCAATCTCTATCAAAATATCAATGACATTCTTCCCCAAAATAGAAGGAACAATCCTAAAATTTATATGGACCCACAAAAGACCCAGAATACCCAGAGCTACCCTCAGCAAGAAAATAAAACTGAAGGAATCACTTTACCTTATCTCAAATTATACTACAGAGCTATAGTAACCAATACAGCATGGTACTGGCATAGAAATGGACACATAGACTAATGGAACAGAATAGAGAACCCACAAATAAATTTATATATCCATGGTGAGCTTATTTTCACAAAGGCACCAAGAATATACATTGGGGAAAGAACAATCTCTTCAATAAGTGGTACTGGGAAAACTGGATATCCATATGCAGAAGAAAAAAACTAGACCCCTACCTCTCACCATATACAAAAATCAAATCAAAATGGACTAAAGACTTCAGTATAAGACCTCAAACTATGAAATGACTAAACGAAAACTTTGAGGAAACTATCCAGGACATTGGACTGGGCAAAGATTTCTTGAGTAACACCCCACAAGCGCAGGCAACCAAAGCAAAAATGGACAAATGGGATCACATCCAGTTAAAAAGCTTTTGGACAGCAAAGGAAACTATCAACAGCATGAAGAGATGACCCACAAAATGGGAGAAAGCATTTGCAAACTACTTGACTGACAAAGGATTAGTAACAAGAATGTATAAGGAGCTCAAACAACTCTATAGAAAAAAAATCTAATCTGATTTTAAAATAGGTAAAAGATCTGATTAGACATTTCTCAAAAGAAGACATACAAATGGCAAACAGGCATATGAAAAGGTACTTGACATCACTGATCATCAAAGACATGCAAATCAATACTATAATAAGATATTACCTCAGCTCAGTTAAGATGGCTTTTATCCAAAAGACAGGCAGTAACAAATGCTGGTAAGGATGTGGAGAAAAGGCAACCCTGGCACACTGTTGGTGGGAATATAAATTGGTACAGCCACAATGAAGAACAGTTTGGAGGTTCTTCAAAAAACTAAAAATAGAGCAACCATAAGATCCAGCAATCTCACTGGTGGGTACATACCCAAAAGAAAGGAAATCAGTATATGAAAGAGATACCTACACTCCCATGTTTATTGCAGCACTATTCACAATAACCAAGATTTTAAAGAAACCTACTACATGTCCATCAACAGATTAATGGATAAAGAAAACGCAGCACATATACACAATGCAGTACTATTCAGCCATAGAAAAGAATGAGATCCTGTCATTTGCAACAACATAGATGGCACCAGAGGTCATTGCATTAAGCGAAATAAGTCAGGCACAGTAATACAAACTTCACAGGTTCTTACTTATTTCTGAGATCTAAAAATCAAAACAATTGAACTCATAGAGATAGAGAGTAGAAATATTGTTATTGGAGGCTGGGAAGAGTTGGGAGTTGGGGTAGTGGGGATGGTTAATGGGTACAAAAATTAGAAAGAATGAATAAGGTCAACTATTTGATAGCGCAACTGGGTGACTATGGTGACTATAATCAATACTAATTTAATTGCACACTTTAACTAAAAGAGTATAACTGGATTTTTTTGTAACACAAAGGATAAATGCTTGATGTGATGGATACCCCACTTACCCTGATGTAATTTTTTTTTCTTTTTCTTTTTTTTGAGATGGGGTCTCCCTCTGTTGCCCAGGCTGGAGTGCAATGGCGCGATCTCGGCTCACTGTAACCTCCACCTCCCAGGTTGAAACAATTCTCCCAACTCAGCTTCCCTAGTAGCTGGGACTACAGGAGCCCGCCACCATGCCTAATTTTTCTATTTTTAGTAGAGGCGGGGTTTCACCGCGTTGGCCAGACTGCTCCAACTCTTGACCCCAAGTGATCTACCCATCTCGGCCTCCCAAAGTGCTGGGATTACAGGCATGAACCACTGCACTTGGCCTTTTTTTTGTTTTGAGACAGAGCCTTGCTCTGTCTGGAGTGCAGACCAGGCTGGAGTGCAGTGGCACAATCTCGGCATGCTGCAACCTCCACCTCCCGGGTTCAAGCGATTCTCCTGCCTCAGCCTCCCGAGTAGCTGGGACTACAGGCACGTGCCACCATGCCCAGCTAATTTTTGCATTTTTAGTAGAGACGGGGTGTCACCATGTTGGCCAGGATGGTCTGGATCTCTTGACTTCGTGATCCACTTGCCTCGGCCTCCCAAAGTGCTGGGATTACAGGCGTGAGCCACAGCGCCCGGCCCCTGAAGTGATTATTAAGCATTGCATGCCTGTATCAAAATATCTCTTGTATCCCATAAAAATATACATCTACTGTGTACCCATAAAAATTAAAATAAAAACAGGAGTTTGAGGCTTTAGTGAAGTATGATCATGCCACTGCAATCCAGCCGGGGTGACAAAGCAAGAAAACCCAAAAGTCCCCTTAAAAAAGTGATTGAAAACAAGGAAGGAAGGAAGGAAGGAAGGGGGAGAATGAAATGATAAGCTATGTATAGTGATCTTCAAAGTTAAAGAATGTTTTTTAACTTGAAACATTCGTAAGTAAAATGTTAATGTTTAAAGATCAATATAGCCTTCTTTAGGGCCTTTAGGGCCTTGTACCAAAAATATATATATACACATACACACATATATATTTATGTACAATACTTATTAGTGTACAACACTTAGTTTCAATATATTATATATAATACATCATGTATAATACTATAAGATATATATTTATATTTATATAATATGTAAGATATAATTTTATAGAAGTCGTACCAATGACTCATACTATAGATTATGTAGTATTCTAAATATATGTTTATAAAGTAAGTTAATAATACAATAGCTCAATACTTCCATATAACAACTGTATTATATAATATAATTTATATGCTATATACATTTTATAGTTATTTAATATTTTTATAAATATTTTATATTTTATACCTTATTTTAATATAAAATATGTGATTGGCTGGGCGCGGTGGCTCAAGCCTGTAATCCCAGCACTTTAGGGAGGCCCGAGACGGGCGGATCAATGAGGTCCAGAGATTCGAGACCCATCCTGGCGCTAACACGGTGGAAACCATGTCCTACAAAAATACGAAAAACTACGCCGGGCGAGGTGGCGGCGCCTGTGAGTCGCCCCAGCTACTCAGGAGGCCTGAGGCAGGAAGATGGGCATAAACCACGGGAGCCGGAGCGTCGCAATGAGCCCGTGAGATCGCGGACTGCACTCCAGCCTAGGCGAGCCAGAGCGAGAGCTTCGTGCTCAAAAAAAAAAAAAAAAAAAAAAGTGATACGATAGTTATAAGCAATTAATTAGTAATTAATTATAAATGTATATTTACGAATATAACTACATTTAATAGTAATGACATTTACCTACTATAAAGTTATTATCTTTACATATTATATAAATAATATATCTATACATATATACATATGTATAGATATGTAATCCCTGTGGCGCATTTATCCATTCATGAGGCCGAGCAAACCATCTCCTGCATGCCCCACAAGGTTTCTCTCCCCTTGCTGTGAGGATTTGAACGGGGAGAACAACACGCCAGCGTCAGCTCAGGAGTTACTTGTGTGTATAGGCCCTCCTTCCCAGATTGCAAGGAGGAGACACACATTCAGATTAGGTTAGGGTTGGGGATTGTCCATCAGGAATACGAAGAGGAAATAATGCCCAACCGGCCAACAACCATGTGTCAACAAGAACATGCTGAGGCTAAGAGCTCAGAGGGTTCCCAGGAGAACAAGCACAGGGCCAGTTGTTGTTCAAACGTGTGAGAACTTTCATCACGCCCTGGCTATATGCTAGATGCTATATGTAGCTCTTTAATAAGATAGAGGAAGGATAGAGTGTCTGTCTCCAGAAGCCAGTAAACGGTTGCTAAGGTGCCATATCAGGAAACAGCTACTTCAGTCCGGCTGGAAGTAGAGAGCAACAAGCCAGGAGAGAGGAGTGTACTAGGAAGGTAAACCAAGCCACAGATGGTGAAGAAAAAAATTATACGTGCATGCAGAGGAAGTTGGGACTTCATTCCCACATAAGGAGTACATTATGTAGCCATAAAGAGAACTGGGGTGGCCTGGAAACATGGACCGTAATGGAAAACTTTCAGCCTTGTATAGCGTTACAACTTTTTGAAATTTTGAACCTGTAAAAAATATTAGCTATTCAAAAAATTCAAAAATAAAATTATTTTAAAATATGATGCAGTAAAGTCTAGGTGGTTGTAATAGGCTCTGGAAGAGCCAAAAGCAGCAAATACTCCTTACCCCGAGCCAAATGCACGTAAATTTTAAAGTTTATCTGGCCCTCCTCGTGACCACAAAGCATAGCTTTGGGTAGATTCTCATGTCAAACTGTGTGTAAACAAATAATTAAAGAAAATAATTATAAGAATAAATAGTAATGTGTTTTCCTAAAGATATGGGCTAGAGAGCTTTGAAAGTGCGGCGTTGTGGGGGCGGGGGGACTGGGCAGCATTATTCTGCTTTGACCGGTTAGTGGGAGGTAACATGTAAACTGGATATGAAGGAACAGCATAGGAAGCGTTCAAAAATGGAAAAGAGAGTAAAAAGCAATTAATCAACCGAGAAATACACTTTTCCAAAAAAAAAAAATGGAAATGGTTCGTGCAGGAAAATAGTTTGGTATAGGCCCGGGTGCGGTGGCCTCAAGCCCTGTAATCCCAGCACCTTTGGGAGGCCGAGACGGGCCCGGATCACCAAAGGTCAGGAGATCAAGACGCATCCGGCTAACAACCGGTGAAACCCTGTCTCTACTAAGAACTACAAAAAACTAGCCGGGCCGAGTGGCAGGCGCCTGTAGTCGCCAGCTAACTCGGGAGGGCTCGAGGCAGGAGAATGGCGTGAGGCCCCGGGAAGCGGAGCTTGCAGTTGAGCTGAGATGCCGCACTGCAGCTCCAGCCTGGGCGACAGAGCGAGAGCTAAGACGTCTCCAAAAAAAAAAAAAAAAAAATAGTTTGGTATGATGATCGCGAGGCAGCAAACAAAAGATGACAGGAGGTGAGGCTACAGAGTTGGGATGAAACCAAATTGTCACGCTTGCCTGTTGTCTTAAGAACATGAATTTTCTACCCCCAGAAAGTTCAAAAAACCATTCATGGACATGGTATCTTTGGAAGTTGCTGAAATGTACCTTTAGGAAAATGGATTTTATCTCCAAATAGTGGGGGAAAAATTAATGGGAAATTTCTTTTTTGCCTATTTTAGAGTTTTTTTCCCCATAATTTTTACGAAACCTTTGGTTTTTCTGGTTAACTGTAGGCGAAGTAAGAAAACAGTATATAGTCAGCAATAGAGATGGGAAAACTCAGCAAGCAAGTATGTTAAGTACGGTTTGTCTTTTTGTTTCTCCCTTGTCAAATAGTTCACCAGTTGTGATTTTTACTATATCCATAAAGATATATTCTGTTCAGCAGGCATAGCTCCTTGTCAATGTGTTGGGATTAACTATCATCAGTGTTTCATCTTTTCCACAACGAAATCAAAAGCTTCCTCAGAGACGGTTTGAAGCCCCCCAACCAAGGCCTGGCCAGTAGCCCTTGTTTTATTTGGCTTACACAGTTGTTTTATCGGCAAAGTGTCTTGCTTGTCTTTTAAAATCAAAATATCTGGCAATATAAGGTCTATATTCAGCATAACGAGAAACAAAACGGACCTGAAATGGAAGCCTGAGCCCTGTAGGCAACATCGCCGCTCTGCAGGAGCCCCAGTTCCGCCACCCAGGGTCCATCTGACCCCTCCTTCCAGCCTTTGACTTTGGCCGAGCCTTAAGGCAGGGGATTTCCCCGGGCAGGTTGTCCGGATTTAAATTACACGAGGGGGCGCTGTGATCAGGGTTTGGCGAAAGGGTGGGGGGAGGAAAGCGCTTAGAGCTGGTTTCTAACCGGGAAGTGAAAGGAAACCCTCCTTTCCTTTCGGTGAGTAAAGTCCTGAAGGAACAACTTCCTGTGAGCCGCAACTCAGTTAAGAGTCCGGACTAAAGAGTATTTTGAAATAGGAGGATCTAAATATTTGACAATGCAGAAGTCAGCAGAAGTGTGGGAAGAAAGGCAATGCCACCACTTTTCTATTTTCCCTGCCCATTTGAATAAATACTTTGCATCAATAAAACTGTAGAAGCAGGCGCGGGCGCGGTGGCTCCAAGCCTGGTAATCCCAGCCTTTTGGGAGGGGCGCGAGATGGGCCGGACACAAGGCTCAGGAGATGAAGACGATCCCTGGCTAACACGGCTGAAACCACCGAAACCCGCCGTCTCTAAACTAAAAAATACAAAAAACTAGCCGGCGAGGTGGCAGGCGCCTGTAGTCCAGCCGCAGCTACTCGGGCTGAAAAGGCCAGGAGAAAAAACCCCGGGAACCGGAGCTGCAGTGAGCTGAGATCCGGCCACTGCACTCCAGCCTGGGCGACAGAAGGCAAGACTCCGTCCTCAAAAAAAAAAAAAAAAAAAAAAAAAAAAAAAAAAAACCGTCAGAAGCAGAAAGCCGTTTGGTCCTCACAGCAATCCCATGTCTGAAGTAGGATAAGGCACTTTGCTCCTGCAGTAGCCAAGCCACTCAGAGTTCCTCCTCTCATCTAGGAGCGCCTACCCAGCCAGGAAGGGGCAGGTCCCATGGTTGCTTCCTCACACTTTGCTTTTTAGGTGAGGAGGAGGAGGGGGAAGGCCCTGGAGAAAGACAGGGTGCCAAGAATATGTGGCAAGAAGAAGGGACAGGCCAGAAGAAAGAAGTTGAGAGATCAGTCCCAGGAAACTTCCTAACTGGAAGATGCCCTTCCTTGGCTAGGACTTGTGCCTCTCCCTGTGTATCTCAGGCACAGTAAATCTCGGTTTATATTTGTTAAATAAATAAATTGTCCAAGGCATCTGTTGGGCTTTAACCTGTATATGGGAAGGACCCTGTTATTCCATCAATATTAGTTACAAAATAATGGGGGCTTGGGCTGGTGACACTGAGGGTCCAGGGACCTTCTCAACTCTGGTTAACCCTGCCCTAGATGGCCCCAAGCTCCATCAGTGGCCATGACTGTGTGTCTTTGTGGCTTTGATTTTGATGATGTTATCAGCCAGGATGCAGAATCCTGCTTGCTCTCCCAGTTTTCAGTTGCTTTTTTTCTGTGTTTGTTTTCTTTGGCTGCTACAGGGAGATTTGCTTTTCATCTTGGCAGCACGTGCCCCACTCAGAGTGGAAGAAGGCTATGGCAGGATACAGTGTTTTGGGAAGGGAAGAGAATCTCCTTGCCTGGGGACATCCTTTCCAAAACAAGGTCCCTGTAAAGTCAGGTCCTGCTAGTGTTTCCCTCCAACTTCTCCGTTTTCCACTACTCGCCCCCAAAAAAAGAAAAAAAAAATTGTATGAAGTGTCTCCTTTCCCAGAGGAGGTCACAAAAGATCTCTGTTTCCCAGGCTTCCTTTCATTCTACTTATTCATCAGTTCATCAATTGATTCATTCATTCATTCTGTGACAGTCTTTACTCTTTCCTAAGTATGACCAGAAAATAATGACGTAAGTATGATCTACTCTACAGCATGTAGGTTGTAAGCATTGTTATGGTCTTTTTTTAAATTAAGATACAACTCACAAAAGATAAAATGTACCACTTTAAAATGTATAATTGTATTTGTCCATTTTCATGCTGCTGATAAAAGACATACCCTAGACTTGGTAATTTATAAAGAAGAAGAGGATTGATGGACTCACAGTTCCATGTGGCTGGAGAGGCCTCACAAACATGGTGGAAGGCGAAAGGCATGTCTTACATGGCAGCAGGCAAGAGAGAATGAAAGCCAAGCAAAAAGGGGAAACCCCTTATAAAACCATCATATCTTGTGAGACTTAATCACTACCACAAGAACAGTATGGGGGAAACTGCCCCCATGATTCGATTATCTCCCACCAAGTCCCTCCCACAACACGTGGGAATTATGGGAGCTACAATTCAAGATGAGATTTGGGTGGGGACACAACAAAACCATATCAACCATCCATTGGTTTGTAGTATATTCACCCTATTATGCAGCCATCACTTCTCATTGCAGAACATTTCTATCACCACAGAAAGAAACCTCATACCTATTAGCAGTCAGTCCCAGTTCTCCTCCCCTTATCCCCTAGCAACCACTAATTTGCTTTCTGTCTCTGAGGATTTGCCTATTCTGGACATTTCATATAAATGGAATGATACAATATGTGACTTTCTGTGTTTGGCTTATTTTATTTAGCATACTGTTTCCATGTTTCATCCCTGAACATAGAACATATAACAGCACATTTCTTTTTACAGCTGCATAATATTTCATTGTATGGATAGGCCACATTTTGTTTACCTAGCCATCAGTTGATGAACTTTGTTCTGGCTATTATTAATAATATTACTATGAATACTCATGTACATATTTTCTTTTCTTTTCTTTTCTTTTTTTTTTTTTTTTTTTTTTTTTTTTTTTTTTTTTTTTTTTGAGTAGGCCTTGTTCTGTTGCCCAAGCTGAAGTGCAGTGGTGCAATCACAGTTCACTGCAGCCGTGACCTCCTAGTCTAAGCAGTCCTTCCACCTCAGCCTCCTGAGTAGCTGGGTCTACAGGCACACACCATCATGCCTGGCTAATTCTTGTAAGATAACATATTTTCAACACTCATGGGTTTATATTGGAGTGGATTCATTGGGTCCTGTGCTAATTCTATGTTTAACTTTTTGAAGAACTACCAAATTATTTTTTACAGTGACTGTACCATTTTAAATTCCCTCCAGCAATGTTGAAGTTCCCTTTCTTTCTTAACACAAGCAATTTAAGGGATTGCTTAAATGGTCTTAGATGAATCTGTCATCAAGGAGGGGGAGGGCATGAATTGATATTTGCACAGTGCCTGTGCAGAGACACCTGACAGTAGTCCTCAGGATGCTGGATAATTTATCCCAAGCCATGGTGAGGAAAATGGGAAGGAACAGAGCAGTCAGTAACATGGAGCAGATTTGCCAATCTCTTACCCTCGTCAATTTAGGGACTGTGTTGGTCTTTAACAGATGGAGAAGAGGTCTGAGAATGTTTAATACATGTCCACTGTTGAAGGGGCAAAAGACTGTAGGCCTGCATTTTGCCTCTCTCCTGTAAGATTTCTGAAGTACCTTTGAACCCAAGCCTCAGAGAATGAACAGCAGTGGCAAAGACAATGCCTTTTATAAGTGTATAGAGGGGGTTGAGGAAATGGTTGGAGGAGAGGCTTTTCTGTAGAACTGCCCTCTTTTCATGTTTCCTTCAAAGGGTACAGTGAAACAGAATACTGTATTGTCAACTAATTTGTAAAAAAGTGGCCTCAATACATCCTGCTATAGAAATTCCATCAATGTACTAGAAAACTTACATTTACCAGAGCTCATCTATTGAATAACAGCTGGAGTTGTGTGTGTTCGTGGATGTGGAATGAGAATACAGAAGTTCAGTCTTTATAAGCACAGAGCAGAAACACTGTAGGTAGAGGGGTCAATTTGAGACCATCCCAGCCCATCTCTGATTGGCCTGTGAAACACAACAGGAAACTAATTCATCTGAAAGATGTGCTAAAAACACTTGTTGGCTTTAACAAAAGGAAACTTGGCTGATTTTACATTAAAACTTCTAACAAAGGAAAATAAATGTGCTTGGGTGGAGAACATGTCATTATAACCAAACTCCACAATTGTTACCATATAAATAATTTTTCTTTATAAAAGAGTAAAAACATATATGTACCCACATATATGTGTGTGTATATGTAAAAGACAAATACAAAACTTCAAATAAATTATTTTGCTTTGGATAAGTCACTTGAGCCTTTGACAGTGTGAGAATGTTTTTTTTTTGGCTAGGCGTGGTGGCTCACGCCTGTAATCTCAGCACTTTGGGAGGCCAAGGTGGGTGGATCACTTGAGACCAGGAATTTGAGACCAGCCTGGCCAACATGGTAAAACCCATCTCTACTAAAAATACAAAACTTAGCTGGGTGTAGTGGTATGTATCTGCAATCCCAGCTACTAGGGAAGCTGACACCAGAGAATCGTTTGAACCTGGGAGGCAGAGGTTGCAGGGAGCCAAGATGACACCACTGCACTCCAGCTTGGGTGACAGAGCAAGACCCTCTCTCAAAAGAAGAAGAAGAAGAAGAAGAAGAAGAAGGAGAAGAAGAGAAAGAAGAAGAAGAAGAAGAAGAAGAAGAAGAAGAAGAAGAAGAAGAAGAAG
>NW_016804690.1:3874293-3877322 GCF_001698545.2 Rhinopithecus bieti
AAAAAAAAAAAAAAAAAAAAAAAGTGATTACATAGTTATAGCTAATTAATTAGTAATTAATTATAAATGTATATTTAGAATATATATAATTTATAGTATACATTTACCTACTATAAATTATATCTTACATATTATATAAATATATATCTTATACATATTATACATATGTATAATATGTATCCCTGTGCCATTTTATCCATTCATAGCGACAAACATCTCTGCATGCCCACAAGTTTCTCTTCCTTGCTGTGAGGATTTGAACGGGGAGAACAAACCAGCTCAGCTCAAGGAGTTACTTGTGTGTTAGGCACCTCCTTCAGATTGCAAGGAGGAGACACACATTCAGATTAGGTTAGGGTTGGGGATTGTCATCAGGATACGAAGAGAAATAATGCCTCAACGGCCAAACATGTGTCCCAGAACATCTGAGGCTAAGAGCTCAGAAGGGTTCCAGGAGAACAAGCACAGGGCCAGTTGTTGTTCAAGTGTGAGAAACTTTCATTCACGCCCTGCTATATGCTAGATGCTAGTATGTAGTCTTTAATAATGATAGAGGAAGATAGAGTGTCTGATCTCCAGAAGCCAGTAAATTGCTAAGGTCACATATCAGGAAACAGCTACTTCAGTCCTGGCTGGAAAGTAGAGAGCAAAAGCCAGGAGAGAGGAGTGTACTAGGAAGGTAAACAAGCACAGATGGTAGAAAAAAAATTATACTGCATGCAGAGGAATGTGGACTTCATTCCACATAAGTGAGTAACATTATGTACCAATAAGAGAAACTGGGTGGCTGGAAACATGGACGTAATGGAAACTTTTCACTTGTATACGTACACTTTTTGAATTTTGAACTGTAAAAAATATTACTTATTCAAAAAATTCAAAAATAAAATTATTTTAAAATATGATGCAGTAAGTCTAGTGGTGTAATAGGCTCTGGAAGAGCAAAACAGCAAATACTCCTTACCAGCCTACAATCTACTAATTTTAAAGTTTTATGGCTCATCGGTGACACAACATAGCTTTGGGTAGATTCTCAATGTCAAACTGTGTGTAAACAAATAATTATAAGAAAATAATTATAAGAAAAATAGTAATTGTTTTCCTAAAGATATGGGCTAAGAGCTTTGAAAGTGCGCGTTGGGGACTGGGCAGCTTATTCTGCTTGAAGGTTAGTGGGAGGTAACATGTAAACTGGGATATGAAGAACACATAGGAGCTTCAAAAATGGAAAAGAGAGTAAAAAGCAATTAATCAACGAGAAATACACTTTTCCAAAAAAAAAAATGAAATGTTCGTGCAGGAAAATAGTTTGGTATAGGCCGGGTGCGGTGGCTCAAGCCTGTAATCCCAGCACTTTGGGAGGCCGAGACGGGCGGATCACAAGGTCAGGAGATCAAGACCATCCTGGCTAACACGGTGAAACCCTGTCTCTACTAAAACTACAAAAAACTAGCCGGGCGAGGTGGCAGGCGCCTGTAGTCCCAGCTACTCGGGAGGCTGAGGCAGGAGAATGGCGTGAGCCCGGGAAGCGGAGCTTGCAGTGAGCTGAGATCCGGCCACTGCACTCCAGCCTGGGCGACAGAGCGAGACTACGTCTCCAAAAAAAAAAAAAAAAAAAAAAGTTTGGTATGATGATCGGAGCAGCAAACAAAATGACAGGAGGTGAGGCTAAGAGTTGGGATGAAACCAAATTGTGCAGGCTTTGCCTGTTGTCTTAAGAACTATGAATTTCTACCCCAGAAAGTTCAAAAAACCCTTCATGGACATTGGTATTTTGGAAGTTGCTGAATATGTACCTTTAGGAAAATGGATTTTATCTCCAAATAGTGGGGGAAAAATTAATGGGAATTTCTTTTTTCTATTTTGAGTTTTTTTCCCCATAATTTTTACTGAAACCTTTGGTTTTATTCTGGTTAATGTAGGAAGTTAAGAAAATCAGTATATAGTCAGCAAATATAGATGGGAAAACTCAGAAGCAAGTATGTTAAGTACGTTTGTTCTTTTTTTTTTCTCCTTGTCAAATATGTTCACAGTTGTGATTTTTATATATCATATAAGATATATTCTGTTACCAGGATAGCTCCTTGTCAATGTGTTGGGATTAACTATCATCAGTGTTTCATCTTTTCCACAAGAAATCAAAGCTTCCTGACGGTTTGCAGCCCCCCACAGCCTGGCCCATAGCTTGTTTTATTTGGCTTACACAGTTGTTTTAATCGGAAAGTGTCTTGCTTGTCTTTTAAAATCAAAATATCTGGCAATATAAGGTCTATATTCAGCATAACGAGAAACAAACGGACCTGACTGGAGCCTGAGCCCTGTAGGCATCGCCGCTCTGCAGGAGCCCCAGTTCCCGCCCACCCAGAGGTCAATCTGACCCCCTCCTTCAGCCTTTGACTTTGGCCGAGCTTAGGCAGGGGATTTCCCCGGGCAGTTGTCCGGATTTACACGAGGGGGCGCTGTGATCAGGGTTTTGGACGGAAGGGTGGGGAGGAAACGCTTAGAGCTGGTTCTAACGGGAAGTGAAAGGAAACCCTCCTTTCCTTTCTGGTGAGTAAGTCCTAAGGAACAACTTCCTGTGACCCAACTCAGTTAAGAGTCCGGACTAAGAGTATTTTGAAATAGGAGGAATACTATATTTGAAATGTCAGAAGTCACAGAAAAGTGTGGGAGAAACAATGCCACACTTTTCTATTTTCCCTGCCATTTGAATAATACTTTGCAGTCAATAAAACTGTCAGAAGCAGGCCGGGCGCGGTGGCTCAAGCCTGTAATCCCAGCATTTTGGGAGGGCGAGATGGGCGGATCACAAGGTCAGGAGATGAAGACCATCCTGGCTAACACGGTGAAACCCCGTCTCTACTAAAAAATACAAAAAACTAGCCGGGCGAGGTGGCAGGCGCCTGTAGTCCCAGCTACTCGGGAGGCTGAGGCAGGAGAAAACCCGGGAAGCGGAGCTTGCAGTGAGCTGAGATCCGGCCACTGCACTCCAGCCTGGGCGACAGAAGGAGACTCCGTCTCAAAAAAAA
>NW_016804690.1:3879973-3896680 GCF_001698545.2 Rhinopithecus bieti
AAAAAAAAAAAAAGGAAAGATTTTTTATTTTGACTATCTAAGGGGCTTTATTTACATGACAAAGCTACCTTTTTGCTAGCCAGGCCACACTGAAAGAGCAATGGCTGTCGCCCCATGCTACAGTTCCATAGCTAAGGTCTTGCCTTTTTTTTCACCATGACAGCCCGGGCTTAGTTTCTAAATCAAACCCTTTTTGGTTTGATACTTGGTAGTTCTGAAACAGCAGCAATGTATCCAAGCTAAAATATGGTAATGAGATTTAGAAGAATTTTTTTTTAAGGAGCTCAATGGTTATGAGGGGAGAGAGAGACCCTCTCATATTGTTTTACATTATTTTATACTCAGAAAAAGAAAGAGAAGGGAAACTAAAGGCAGGTAGCCCGGCACCTAGGAACCAGACCCGAAGCCAGGCCTGGGCCTGCCTGACCTAAGCCTGGTAGTTAAAGATCGACCCCTGACCTAGCAACTGTTGTTATCTATAGATTCCAGACATTGTATGGAAGGACATTGTGAAACCTCCCTTTCTGTTCTGTTTCACTCTGACCACCAGTGCTCGCAGTCCCTGTCACGCAACCCCTGGCTTGCTCAATCGATCACGACCCTCTCACGCGGATCCCCTTAGAGTTGTGAGCTCTTAAAAGGGACAGAGTTGAGCACCTGAAGAGCTCGGATTTTAAGATGCTAGACTGCCGATGCTCCCAGCTGATTAAAGCCACTCCCTTCACTATCTCGGTGTCTGAGAAGTTTTTGTCCAAGGCTTGTCCTGCTACAGTTAAAAGCCAGCTTAATTAAAAGGCTAACATCCAAGATGTGTGTGTGTGTGTGTGTGTGTGTGTGTACATATGTGCATGTTTGTATTTAAAATGTCTTCATGGATTTTTTTGTTTTGTTTTGTTTTTTGAGATGGAGTCTCACTCTGTCCCCAGGCTGGAGTGCAGTGGTGCGATCTCAGCTCACTGCGATTCTCCTGCCTCAGCATCCCAGGTTGCTGGGATTACAGGCACATGCTACCACGCCTAGCTAATTTTTATATTTTTAGTAGAGACGGGGTTTCACTATGTCGGCCCAGGATGGTCTGGATGCTCCTAACCTCATGATCCGCGCGCCTCGGCCTCCCAAAGTGCTGGGATTACAGGCGTGAGCCACCCACCTGGCCTTCATGTTTTGTTTTCGTTTTCTCTCCTAGGACCTTGTCTTTTTTTTTTTTTTTTTTTTAAGCAAAAGTTTTTTGTTTTTTTTTTTCCCTCAGTTGACTGATTTCTGTTTTCAGCTGATGTTTTGACTAAAATAGTTATAGCAACAAAGGCTACTCTTGGGTTTTTAAGGGAGAGTGTAGTTTAGACACTTAGAAATATCTTTGTTTAAAAAAACAAAGAGATCGTAAGGGCCAACTTTGAAAGATAGTTCAATTTCTCTATAGATTTAATCATTAAAGTCAAAGGCACACTGATGCAAGACCAGCATATGGTCCCCTGTGTCAGATTACCAAGAGTTTCTCAAAGCATTATAAAAGGCTTATGGAAGTTATATCTTACGGTCAAGATTAAAATTTTACAGGTTGTTTATAAAATTTTGAAAAACAAATTTAATTGGCTTCATTCTGTTTTTATTAGGCCTTATTGTTTGGTAAATTAAGTTTCATGCACGTCTGTGTGAAGAGACCATCAAACAGGCTTTGCGTGAGCAACAAGGCTGTTCATTTCACCTGAGTGCAGGTGGGCCGAGTCTGAAAAGAGAGTCAGCAAAGGGACACAGGGGTGGGCCATTTTATAGGATGTGAGTAGGTAAAGGAAAATCACAGTCAAAGGGGGTTGTTCTCTGGTGGGCTGGAATGGAGGTCACAAGGTGCTCAGTGGGGGAGCTTTTGAGCCAGGATGAGCCAGGAAAAGGAATTTCACAAGGTAATGTCATCAGTTAAGGCAGAACAGGCCATTTTCACTTTTTTTTTTGAGACGGAGTCTCACTCTGTCACCTAGGCTGGAGTGCAGTGGTGCGATCTTGGCTCACTGCAACCACCACCTTCCAGGTTCAAGCGATTCTCTCACCTCAGCCTACCAAGTAGCTGGGATTATAGGCACTTGCCACCACGCCCGGCTGATGTTTGTATATTTAGTAGAGATGGGGTTTCGCCATGTTGGCCAGGCTGGTCTCAAACTCCTAACCTCAGGTGATCCGCCTGCCTCAGCCTCCCAAAGTGCTGGGACTATAGGCGTGAGCCACCGCGCCCGGCCTTTTTTCTTCTTTTGTGGTGGAATGTCATCACTTAAGGCAGGAACTAGCCATCTGGATGTGTACGTGCACGTCACAGAGGATATGATGGCTTAGCTTTGGCTCAGAGGCCTGACATTAAGTTTCCTCTCTCAAAGAATGAAGGTTTTCACCTTTTTTTTTTTTTTAAATCCTTGAGTTACTATTTTGGTTAAATGAACGACTTATTTTACAATGACCTGTGATCCTATTTTGTGATAACAAGTGTTTTAAACCTTTGATGCTTGACAGACTTTCCAAAATCAAATGATAAATTACGTCTATTTCTGACCTAATTAATTCTTTAAGATATTAGGTTCTCTAAAATCCAAAAATGACATAATTTGGCTTATTTGGTGTAAAAATTATACAGGAAGCAATGTCAAATATGAAACGGTGCTTGGTTTTCTTTGGGCTGTATTTGTGTAAATATGTTATTTGTATATGTTCCAAATTATGGGCAACTCTTGTAATTCTGATATGACTAAGTGTGCATTATCAGTAATAATCATAATTATCATGTTAAAATTATTGTGTGCCACAAAGGTAACACATTTTCTCGCGAATTGTGTCTTTGACTATGGCTGCCCTAAAACTTTTTGTCATCCACAGACAATTGTTGTCTTGTTTTGGTACTCTTTAGATGGTTGTTTTATAATCAGCTATAACTGGTGCCCTTGAATGCAGGTTTCTGGTACTTTGGAGATTGTGACATCAGAACAGAAGAAAAAGGGGCACACCTTGGCTTTACACATTTTAGGGAGACACAAGGTGTCATGCATGTCCGTGTGAAGAGACCACCAAACAGGCTTTATTGTGAGCAATAAAGCTTTTTAATAACCTGGGTGCAGGCGGGCTGAGTTCGAAAAGAGAGTCAGTGAAGGGAGATAAGGGTGGGGCTGTTTTATAGGATTTGGGTAGGTAAAGGAAAATTATAGTCAAAGTGGGGTTGTTCTCTGGAAGGCAGGAGTGGGGTCACAAGGTGCTCAGTGGGGAGATTTTGAGCCAGGNAGGAAAGGGAGGCGGCCTAAGAAATTCCTGAGGAGTAGTAGAATAGCAGACAGAACACTGAGAAGTGATTTCCTTGAGGATAGATTTCTAGGATGGAAAGGAAATGAGAGGTTCTAAGAAACTTGTTCTAAGAGGTTCTATGCAGGTTTCTGGTTCTAAGAGGTTCTATGCAATGGAAGAGGTTATGAAATGACAACAGAGTAGAATGGGCCTGTGAGGTTGGAAGGAGATATTTTCCTTGGTCTAAGAACCATTTGCCTTGTGTGGGAAGAGATTGATAAGTGGAAGTTTCAGTGGGGGAGTTAGGTGGGAGTGACTGATGTGAAGGAGAAAAACTGGCTGTGAGGGACAGAAGTTGGAGAGCTAGCTGCTTGTCTAGCCACCTTATGAGCATAAGCATTGCCTAGAGCAATGGGATCTGATGCCTTTTGATGCCCCTTGCAGTGAATGATTCCAGTTGCCTTTGGAAGTAAAGTGGCCTTTAGCAGAGTTTTTATTAAAGAGGCATTAATGATGGAGGACCCTTGCGTAGTGAGGAAACCTCTTTCAGCCCAAATAACCACATGGTGGTGCAGAATATGGAAGGCATATTTAGAGTCAGTATAAATACTGACGCATAGTCCTTTTGCAAGAGTGAGGACCCAAGTTAAGGCAACTAGTTTGGCTTGCTGAGAGGTAGTGGAGGGTGGCAGAGCAGTAGCCTCAATGATGGATGTGGAAGATACTATTGCATAGCCTGCCTTTGCTGGTGAGTGGCGATTAGGCCTGGCGGAACTGCCATCAATAAACCAAGTGTGATCAGGGTGAGGAACAGGGAAGAAAGAAATGTGGGGGAATGGGGTGAATGTCAGGTGGATCAGAGAGATGTAGTCATGAAGGTCAGGTGTGGTATCCAGAATAATGTGGGAGGCCGGATTGAAGTCTGGGCCAGGAACAATGGTAATTGTGGGAGACTCAACAAAGAGTGAGTATAGCTGAAGGAGCCAGGGAGCAGAAAGTATATGCGTCAGGTGTGAGGAAGAAAATAGATTTTGGAAATTATGAGAGCTCTAGAGAGTGAGTTAATAGATTTTGGAAATTATGAGAGCTGTAGAGAGTGAGTTGAGCATAGTTTGTGATTTTGAGGGCCTCTAAAACTATTATGGTGGCAGCAGCCACTGCACGGAGACATGATGGCCAGCCTAAAACAGTAAGCTCAAGTTGTTTGGACAAAAAGGCTACAGGACGTGATCCCGGTCCTTGTGTAAGAATTCCGACTCACAGCCCTACACTTTGGCTGTGTGTAATGAAAAGGGTTGGGATGAGTCAGGGAGAGCTGGTGGGGGGCAGTCTCTAAAGCTGTCTTCAAGGAATGGAAAGAGGAGTGGGGAAGGGATTTAGGATCTATGGGTCAGCTAGGTTACCTTTTGTGAGTTCATGTAACAGTTTTGTTAGGATGGCAAAACCAGGTATCCAAAGGCGAAAGTATCCAACCATGCCAAGGAAGGAAAGGACTTGTTGTTTTGTAAAAGGGGTTGGGATTTGAGAGATCAGTGAGACAGGATCGGCAGGGAGAGCACGTGTGTTTTTATGAAGAATTATGCCAAGGTAGGTAACGGATGGAGAAGAAATTTGAGCTTTGGAGGGGAATACCCGATATCCTTTGGAGAATAAATGCTGAAGGAGAAGAAGGGTGTCTTGTTGAGAAGATTCAGAGGGGCTACAAAGAAGAAGGTCATCGATATGTTGAATAAGGTGAGGAGCGGAGGGGTGGAAAGAAACTAAATCATGAGAAAGAGCTTGGCTGAAGTAATGAGAGCTGTCCCTGAAACCTTGCAGCAGCACAACCCAGGTAAGCTGCTGGGACAGATGGGTGTCAGGGTCAGTCCAGGTGAAAGCAAAGAGACTGGGACGAGGGGTGCAGGGGAATAGTGAAAAAAGCATCTTTAAGATCAAGAACAGAATAGTGAGTTGTGGAGGAAGGTATTGAGGACAAAAGAGTGTATGGGTTGGGCACTACAGGGTAGATAGGCAAAACTATTTGGTTGAAAAAGCACAGATCCTAAACTAATCTGTAAGACTTGTCCAGTTTTTGGACAGGTAAAATGGGGGAATTGTAAGGAGAGTTTATAGGTTTTAGAACCCCATGCTGTAGCAGGCGAGTGATAACAGGCTTTAATCCTTTTAAAGTGTGCTATGGGGTGGGATACTGTTGTTGAGCGGGGTAAGGGTGATTAGGTTTTAATGGGATGGTAATGGGCATGTGATCGGTTGCCAGGGAGGGAGTAGAGATGTCCCATACTTGTGGGTTAAGGTGGGGGGATATGAGAGGAAGAAGCAAAGGAGGCTTTGGGGTGGGGAGAAGGGTGGCAATGAGATGTGGCTGTAGTCCAGAAATAGTCAGGGAAGCAGACAGTTTGGTTAAAATATCTCGCCCTAATAAGGGAACTGGGCAGATGGGGATAACTGAAAAAGAGTGCATAAAAGAATGTTGTCCAAGTTGGCACCAGAGTGGGGGAGTTTTCAGGGGTTTTGAAGCTTGGCTGTCAATACCCACAACAGTTATGGAGGCAAGGGAAACAGGCCTTTGAAAAGAAGGTAATGTGGAGTGGGTAGTCTCCGTATTGATTAAGAAGGGGATGGACTTACCTTCCACTGTGAGAGTTAGCTAGAGTGTCTGTGATGGTCCTGTAGGCTTCTGAGGCAATCTGGCAATGTCAGTCTTCAGCTGCTAAGCCGAGAAGATCTGGGAGGGAGTCAGTCAGAGAGCCTTGGCCCAGAGTTCCAGGGGTTCGGGAAGTGGCTGCCAGATGAGTTGAACAGTCCGATTTTCAGTGAGGTCCTGCACAGATGGGACACAGCTTAGGAGGAATCCTGGGCTGCAGACATTCCTTGGCCCAGTGGCCAGATTTCCAGCACTTGTAGCAAGCTCCTGAGGGAGGAGGTTCTGGAGGAAACCCTGGCAACTGCGGTTCAGGCATTTGGAGTTCTTGTGTGCTGGAGATGTGGCTGGGGTTTCTCTCACAGTGGAGGCAAGGAATTGCAACTCAGAAATACATTGCTACTTGGCTGCCTCTGCTTTGTTATTGTACACCTTGAAGGCAAGGTTAATTAAGTCCTGTTGTGGGGTTTGAGGGCTGGAATTTAATTTTGGAGTTTTTTCCTAATGTCAGGAATGGATTGAGTGATAAAATGCATATTAAGAATAAGGCGACCTTCTGGGTCTAGGGTGGTAAAGTGTCTAAGGGTTGCTGCTAAGTGGGCCATGAACTGGGCTGGGTTTTCATCTTTACCTTGGGTAGTTTCTTTAAGCTTGTCATAATTAACAGCTTTGTAAGCTGCCTTTTAAACCCTTCAACTAGGCAGGAAATCATGTAATCTCGCCTAGCTATACCTGGGGAATTTGCCTGATACTTCCATTGGGGATCCTCTTGGGGAACTGCTCTAATGACTTCCTGGAGGTCTGGCTCATGAAGCTGGCGGTTATCAGCGTGAGATTGGGCTAGAGAAAAAACTCTTTCCCGTTCATCTGGGGTGGAGGGTACAAGTCAGGATGACATTTAAGTCATTCCAGGTTAAATTGTATGACAGAGTTCGATATTGGATATAGGACAGAGTTAGATATTCCTGTATATATTTAGTGGGGTCTGATGAGAAGAAGTCTAAATGCTGACTGATTTGAGAAAGGTCTGATAGAGAAAAGGTACATGTACCCTGACTGTGCCTTCAGCTCCAGCCACTTCTCTAAGAGAAAATTTTCGGGCAGGTGGGGAAGAGCTAGTCATGAAACTAAACTGTAAGCTGGACCGGGTGTGAGGAGGGGAGGTGATAGAAAGATTATAGGGTGGAGGAGCGGAGGCTGAGGAAGAATTGGGACTTAGCCTGGCGACGAGCAGCCTGGGGAGGAGGGAAAGGTCAGATGGGTCTGTAGGAAAGGAAGACTGGAAAGACTCAGCGACGCTTGGGGGGGACTGAGGGGACAGGCGGGAGGGAAAGANCAGTTTGGTTAAAATATCTCGCCCTAATAAGGGAACTGGGCAGATGGGGATAACTGAAAAGAGTGCATAAAAGAATGTTGTCCAAGTTGGCACCAGAGTGGGGAGTTTTCAGGGGTTTTGAAGCTTGGCTGTCAATACCCACAACAGTTATGGAGGCAAGGGAAACAGGCCTTTGAAAAGAAGGTAATGTGGAGTGGGTAGTCTCCGTATTGATTAAGAAGGGGATGGACTTACCTTCCACTGTGAGAGTTAGCTAGAGTGTCTGTGATGGTCCTGTAGGCTTCTGAGGCAATCTGGCAATGTCAGTCTTCAGCTGCTAAGCCGAGAAGATCTGGGAGGGAGTCAGTCAGAGAGCCTTGGCCCAGAGTTCCAGGGGTTCGGGAAGTGGCTGCCAGATGAGTTGAACAGTCCGATTTTCAGTGAGGTCCTGCACAGATGGGACACAGCTTAGGAGGAATCCTGGGCTGCAGACATTCCTTGGCCCAGTGGCCAGATTTCCAGCACTTGTAGCAAGCTCCTGAGGGAGGAGGTTCTGGAGGAAACCCTGGCAACTGCGGTTCAGGCATTTGGAGTTCTTGTGTGCTGGAGATGTGGCTGGGGTTTCTCTCACAGTGGAGGCAAGGAATTGCAACTCAGAAATACATTGCTACTTGGCTGCCTCTGCTTTGTTATTGTACACCTTGAAGGCAAGGTTAATTAAGTCCTGTTGTGGGGTTTGAGGGCTGGAATTTAATTTTGGAGTTTTTTCCTAATGTCAGGAATGGATTGAGTGATAAAATGCATATTAAGAATAAGGCGACCTTCTGGGTCTAGGGTGGTAAAGTGTCTAAGGGTTGCTGCTANGAGGAGGAGGAGGAGAAGGAGAGAAAATGTCTTTCTTTGTCTCTCAGTAATTAAAATGGGGAACCAGTAGATTTAGTAACGCTTACCCCACTGGGCCTCATCAGCATCTTCCCTATGATTATCTGTTCTAGTGTTGTTTGCTCACCACAAGCTGTAATATTGATACATATGAATTATGACTGAGCATTTATTACATGCAAGACTCTTACATTTGCAAAACAAATTTGGGAGCGTTCTTCTCCCTACAATCTTAGAATCCAGTGTATAAAATATACATATACATAAATGTATAAATAAATAAATATAATACAAGGTGGAAAGTGGTGAAGGTCATGTGGGAGGTTGGAACCTAGTGATATAGAAATTCAAAGGGAGGAAAAATAACTTTTGGTGTGGAGTCAAGAGAAATATTCTATTCTTGTTGAGAAAGGTTGAAAAGCATATTTTGAATGGGGAGCTCACTCTGGTACCAGGGCAGCTATTAAGAGATGTTTTAAAAGGAAATGCCCAATTAGACTTGGGGTGATTATGCTAGACACTCAGTTAAAAGAAGAGAGAATTTGTACATGTGCTTCATTTAGGCCATGTTCTCTTCCTTTTGCTGTATGAATAATTAGTTTTTGAGACAAATTAGTTATATAAAAAGTCCATCTTCCACCCAATTAGTTCCTCTAATTAAAAGCCATCATGATGATAAATGTTTTCTCTCACATCCTGCATTTTTCCAAATCTAAATGCACAGCTTCTAGAGGTTCTCTTCCAGTTCAAAGTTTTTACAATTTGTTTTAATATTTGAGAATAACGAAAAAAGGACCAGCTTTCCCTAATCACATATACAGGAAAGTGTGTACTTTAGGATTTTGATACTCCTTGAGGAAGGCTATGTGGATTTCAAGTGTCATTCTGCCCAAGTCTACAGCTTGGAATGTTCCTAGTCATTATTAGTATGACTAATAAAAAAATTCCAAAAGTCCATGTGGACTCAGATCAGAAGCATCAAAAACTCCCAACTCTGGCTCACTTTATCGTGACCCTGCTGAGCATGTGGTATAATAAAGACAGTGGGTTAATTAGGAGAGACTATTATAGTAAGGAAATATAGATCTCACCTACAGAAACTTCAGGAAAGGTTTACTGCTTTAGCGTGGCTTGACATGGTACAAAGCCCACTTCCATAATTCACTCATAAAAACAAACTATGTCTGGTAGGTACTGAGGATCTAATGGTAAACAAGACAAAAACAATCCTGCCTTCAAAGCCGCCACAATGAAATCATCAATGTTTCCCAGATTTCTCTGGACCAAGCTGACTGCTTTCTTTTGCAATATCCAAAGCCCTGAGGAAGCAGTGACTAAAAGGAGGAGCCTTTGGCAATGATAACAGCAATCATTATAAAAACAGAGGCCTGGTCTCCAGTAATATTAAATAGTAGACTAGAAAACTGAGACACATACAAGAATGTTTTGGGCAGCATTATGGGTAATAGACAAAGCCAATCCAAATGTCCATCAACAGCACGATAGATAAGTTGTGGTGTATTTATACAGCAAATGAATGTACAGCAAATAAAAATGAACAAACTATAGCTACACACAGACACACACACACACACAAACACACGAGTTAACCTTTTTTAAAAAATGAGCCAAAGAATCCAGACAAAAAATAATACATACTGTGTGATTCCATCCCTATAAAGTTCAAAACCATAAAAAACTAAAACACGATGTCAAGGGATACACAAGATGGTGGTGAAACCATAAAAAAGACGCAATCAGGTAATAACCATAAAACCAGGCTGTGGTTTCCTGTAGAAGGGAGAACAGGTGATGTGACTGGGAAGAAGCAAGGGGAAACTTCTGGGACCTGGAGCATTCTTTTTCGTGGCTTGTTCAGGGGTTACAGAGGTGTTCACTTTATAATGATCTGTCCACTATTACATTATGTTTCCTGCACTCTCAACATGTGTACTGTTGGGAGAATGACAAAATAAGGAGAATGACAAGCCAATACCTACATCAGGACAGCAGAAGGGGGTCCCACCATCCATCATGTTCTGGGGCAGTGCACAGTGATCTAACAGAGTGGAAAACAGACACCTAGAGTGGGACCTTGGTCCTTGGGCTCTGGGGCTTTTAGGCTGCATGAATGGGAGAAGAACCAGCTCCTCTCTGTCATGATCAGTAGCTGAGAGTCAATTATAAGATGAAAAGAGACCAGGCCAATTCTAGCACCTCAGTGTTTATGGCTGGGGGAGCACCAGCCCCCTACCTGCATAACCAGGAACTACAGGCAAATCCTTGCAGTTGCAGCTCTACATCTATCAGGTAGTGAGTTCTACCAGGATTGATTGCCTTCATTCAGCCTACCCTACAGCCGGTGTTCTTGGAGGTCTGCAGAAGACCAGTGCTTTCTCTGGGAGAGCTGCCTACAGGGATCAGCCTCAGCTCTCGTGTGTTATATTTCACAGTAAAGAAGGAAAAGAAGATAGGGTAGGCAGAAGTATAACTGATCAAAGATGTCCACATCGTAATTCTCAGAACCTGTGAATATGTTACCTTACATGGCAAAAGAGACTTCACAGATGTGATTAAGTTAAAGATTTTGAAATGGGAAAATTGTTCTGGATTATCCCGGTTGGCCCAATGTAATCATGTTTCCTTATGAGGGAGAGGAAGGGGCAAGCGAGTCAGAGAAGGAGATGTAATGATAGCAGAAGTTGGAGTGATGTAGATGGGAGAGGGCATGAGCCCAAGAATGTGGCAGCCTCTGGAAGCTGGAAAGACAATACCAGAAAGAAATTTACAACATTCGCAAATGTGTGAAAATCAAACACACTCCTAAACCATCAAGGGGCAAACAAGAAAACACAAGGGAAATTAGAAAATACCTTCAGATGAATGAAAATGGAACCACAACATACCAAAACTTTAGGAGATAAAGCTAAAGCAGTGTTTAGCAGGAAGCTTAGATGTAAGTGCCCCAAAATCCCAACTCAGTAGCCTAATGTTCTACCTTAACAAAAAGCAAGAAGAGCAAACTAAACCTAAAAGAAGGAGAAGAAAGGCGTTAATAAAGATTAGAGCAGAAATAAATAATACAGAGAATAGAAAGGCAATAGAGAAAAGCGATGAAACCCAAAAAAAGCTTTTTCTTTGAAAAGATCAGCACAATCGACAAACCTTTAGCTAGACTAACAAGAGAAAAAGAGAGAAGACTCAAATTTATAAAATCAGGAATGAAAGATGGGAAATCACTACCAATCTTACAAAACTTAAAAGGTTATTAGGGAGTATTATGAAAACTGTGTCCCAACAAGTTAGATAAACTAGTTTAAACTGACTGATTCCTAGAAAGATACCAATTATCAAAACTAACTCAGACCTGGCAATATGGCAAGACCTTGTCTCTACTAAAAATTGAAAAATTAGCTAGGCATGGTGGCATACACCTGTGGTCCTAGTTACTTGGGAGTCCAGGAGGTTGAGGATGCAGTGAGCCATGTTTGTGCCACTGCATTCCAGACTGGAATACAGAGCAAGACTGTCTCACTATATTTCAAAAAAAAGAGTGACCTGTAACAAGATATTAAATCAGTAATTAACTACTTCCCACAAAGAAAAACCCGGGCTGGCCGGGTGAGGTGGCTCACGCCTATAATCCTAGCACTTTGGAAGGCCGAGGTGGGTGGATTACTTGAGGCCAGGTGTTTGAGACTAGCCTGGCCAACATGGTGAAACCCCATTTCTACTAAAAATACAAAAAGCTAGGTGTGGTGGCACGCACCTGTAATCCCAGCTACTTGGGAGACTGAGGCAGGAGGATCACTTGAACCTGGCAGATGGAGGTTGCAGTAAGCTGAGATCACGCCACTGCACTCCAACCTGGGCAACAGACTGTGACTCAGAAAGAAAGAAAAGAAGGAAGGAAGGAAGGAAAGGAAGAAAGAAAGAAGGAGAGAAAGAGACAGAGAAAGAGAAAGAGAGAAAGAAAGAGAGAGAGAAGGAGAGAGAGAGAGAGAGAAAGAGAAAGAGAGAAAGAGAGAAAGAAGGGAAAGAAGGAAGGAAGGTGTCAGGCCTTTGAGCCCAAGCTAAGCCATCATATCCCCAGTAACCTGCACGTATACATCCAGATGGCCTGCAGCAACTGAAGATCCACAGAAGTGAAAATAGCTTAACTAATGACATTCCACCATTGTGATTTGTTTCTACCCCACCCTAACTGATCAATGTTCTTTATAATCTCCCCCACCCTTAAGAAGGTTCTTTGTAATTCTCCCCACCTTTGAGAATGTACTTTGTGAGATCCACCCCATGCCCCCAAAACTCCACCGCCTATCTCAAAACCTATAAGAGCTAATGATAATCCCACCACCCTTTGCTGACTCCTTTTTCGGACTCAGCCCACCTGCATGCAGGTGAAATAAACAGCCATGTTGCTCACACAAAGCCTGTTTGGTGATCTCTTCACACGGACTCGTGGAACAGAAGTGAGGGAGGGAGGGAAGACCCAGACTCAGAGAGCTTCAAAAAAGAAAGAAAAACCCAGGCCCAGAGAGCTTCACTGCTGAATTCTGTTACACGCTTAAAGAAGATCTAAAACCAATTTTGACAAGCTCTTTGAAAAATTGAAAAGGATGAAACACTTCTCAACTGATTCTATGGGGCCAGTGTTACCCTGCCAAAATTAGACAAATACCCCACCAGAAAAGAAAACTGTTTTAAAAAAGATAAAGAAAACTATAGACCACTATATCTTATGAACGTAGATGCAAAAATCTTCAATAAAATACTAACAAACTAAGTTAAGCAACATATGGCCAAGTGGGTCTATCCCAGGAATGCAGTTGGTTTAAAATCCAAAACTCAATGAATGTTGAGAGAAGAGAGACAGGCCCTCTCATATTGTTTTATATTGTTTTATACTCAGAAAAGTAAAGAAGAGCATAACAAAAGACAGGTAGCCCAGCGCCTAGGAACCAGATCCAAAACCAGGCCTGGGCCTGCCTGACCTAAGCCTGGTAGTTAAAGATCGACCCCTGACCTAACCGGTTATGTTGTCTATAGATTCCAGATATTGTATAGAAAAAACATTGTGAAACTTCCCGGCCTGTTCTGTTTCACTCTGACCACTGGTGCATGCAGCCCCTGCCATGTACCCCCTGCTTGCTCAATCGATCACCACCCTCTCACACAGACCCCCTTACAGTTGTGAGCCCTTAAAAAGGACAGGAATTGCTCACTTGGGGAGCTCAGTTCTTGAGACAGGAGTCTTGCCTGACGCTACCGGCCGAATAAACCACTTCTTTCTTTAACTCAGTGTCTGAGGAGTTTTGTCTGAGGCTTGTCCTGCTACAATGTAGTATACAATATCAATAGAAAAACCACAAGAAGACAAAAACACCCACATGATTATCTCAGTAGATATAGAAAATGCATTGGACAAAACCCCTAGCATCTTTCCATGGTAAATATACTGAACAAATTAGAAACAGAAGGGAACTTCCCTAATCTGAAAAGACTATCTAAGAAAACTCGCATCATACCTAATGGTGCAAGACAGAATGGAATATTTCCTCCTAAAATCAAGAGCAAGGCAAGGATGTCTGCTTTCACTCCTTCAGTTCAACATTGTATTGGAGTCTCTTGCCAGAGCAACTAGACAAGACAAAGAAAAAACAGGATCTATATTGAAAAAGAAGTAAAACCATCTCTACTCATAGATATCATAGTCTTGTATACAGAAAATCCTAAGCAATCACTAAAAAAAACTATTAAGTCCAGTAAATAAATTTTGCAAGAGAGCAGAATACAAGATCAATATCCAAGAATCAATTGTACTTCTATACACTAGCAAATGAACAATCTGAAAAGGAAATTTAAAAAATAATTCTACTTACAGTAGCATCAAAAGAATAAAATACTTAAAATAAATTTAACAAAAGAAATGCAAAACTCATATTCTGAACACTATACAACATTGTTAAAAGAAATTAAAGAATATTTAAATAAATGGAAAGACATCTCATCTTCATGGATTGAATGACAATATTAACATGACAGCATTCCCCAAATATTCTATAGATTCAATGCGAGTCCGGTCAAAAATTTCATTCTGCTTTTCTTTTCATGAAAATTGATGAGTTAATAATAAACTTTATATAGACATGCAAGGAAACCAAAGTAAAACAATTTTAAAAAAACCCCACAAAGGTAGAGAACTCACACTTTCAAAACTTACTACAAAACTACAAATATTAGGACATTTTTTATACTGTCACACAGTCAGGCACGTAGCTCATTGGAACAGAATTAAAAGCCCAGAAACAAACCCTTATATGTATGTTTAATTGATTTTTTTTTTTTTTTGAGACAGGGTCTCACTATGTTGCCCAGGTTGGACTTGAACTCCTGGGCTAAAGCGATCCTCCAGTCTTGGCCTCCCAAAGTGCTGGGATTACAGGCATGAGTCAGCACGCCTAGACTTCAATTTATTTTTCACGTAAATCCCAAAACAATTCAATGTGGGGAAAGAATTGTCTTTTCTTTTTCTTTCTTTCTTTCTTTCTTTCTTTCTTTCTTTCTTTCTTTCTTTCTTTCTCTCTCTCTCTCTCTCTCTTTCTCTCTCTCTCTCTTTCTTTCTTTCTTTCCTTCTTTCTTGCTTTCTTGCTTTTTTTTTGAGAGAGAGTCTCCCTCTGTCTGTCACACAGGCTGGAGTGCAGTGGCAGGATTTCAGCTCACTGCGACCTCTGCCTCCCAGGTTCAAGTAATTCTCATGCCTCAGCCTCTCGAGTAGCTGGAATTACAGGCATGCACTGCCACACCCAGCTAATTTTTTTATTTTTCATAGAGATGGGGTTTAACCATGTTGGCCAGGCTGCTCTCAAACTCTTGACCTCAGATGATTCACCTGCCTCAGCCTCTCAAAGTGCTGGGATTACAGGAGTGACTGTCTTCTCAATAATGAATTGTCTTTTCAATAATGGGGCTGTAACAACAGAACATGCACATTCAAAGTGCACCATACAGAAATTTAACTCCAAATAGATCATAGACCTAAATATAAGAGTTAAAACTATGTTTTTATATAGTTTTATAGGAACTAAAACTCTTAGGAAAAAATAAAAGTGTAAATCTTCATGATCTTGGATTAGGCTAAGCCTTCCTAGCCAGCACCAAAAGCACAAGAGACGAAAGAAAAAAAATAGTTACAGTGGAATTCATCTGTAAAAGGAAAATTTTGTGGCCCCCAAATTACTAAGCTAAAGGCAAAAGTCAAGCTGGAAACTGCTCAGGGCAAACCTGCCTCCCATTCTATTCAAAGTCATCCCTCTGCTCACTGAGATAGATGCATATCTGATTGCCTTCTTTGGAAAGGCTTATCAGAAACTCAGAAGAATGCAACCCTTTGTCTCCCACCTCCCTGTGACCTGGAAGCCCCTTCCCTGCTTTGAGTTGTCTCCATCTTTCTGGATGGAACCAATGTACTTCTTACATATATTGATTGATGTTTCAGGTCTCCCTAAAATGTATAAAAACCAAGCTGTGCGCCGACCACCTTGGACACATGTCGTCAGGACTTACTGAGGCTGTGTCACGGGCATGTGTCCTCAACCTTCGCAAAGTAAACTTTCTTTTTTTTTTTTGAGATGGAGTCTGGCTGTGTCGCCCAGGCTGGAGTGCAGTGGCGTGATCTCGGCTCACTGCAAGCTCCGCCTCCCGGGTTCACGCCATTCTCCTACCTCAGCCTCCCCAGCAGCTGGGACTACAGGCGCCCGCCACCACGCCTGGCTAATTTTTTTGTATTTTTAGTAGAGACGGGGTTTCACCGCGTTAGCCAGGATGCCTCGAGCTCCTGACCTCGTGATCCGCCCGCCTCGCCTCCCAAAGTGCTGAGCCACCGCGCCCGGCCAGCAAAGTAAACTTTCTAAATTAACTAAGACCTGTCTCAGATTTTTGGGGTTCACATTTTGGCAATTGCAAGGGATTCTGAATGGAGATGCTCCTGACCTTTGACAAATCTCCTATGGGTGCTTGGTACCAGCGTGAGCTATGTTTATGGCTCAAACCAATAGGACAATTTGCTGAGGTCTGGGAACACCCCCTCCAGACAATCCCTGATCTCACAAAATTTGGTTGAGATCTAAAGTTTGTTTTGCTGTTCAGCTCCCTTTTGTTGAAGTTTTACTTGCTTCTAACAAGGAAGGCAAGACTTCCTACTTCCATGACTATGGAGTTTGAGCTCACTTCAACAGGGAAGATGAGTTTTTTCCTGCTTCTAGGATGGTAGAGAGCAGTTCAGCCTGCAAACCCATCCCTAGGTAAGTAGCTGACTCAGGGTTTTGTCTTGGTTAACCAGCTGGCCTTAATTTCTCCTTACCATTAGAGTGCTCAGTAATCACGTAAGTTTTGCAATCATTTGTTTTACTTAACTTTTTGTTGTTGTTGTTTGTTTATTATATTTTTGCTGTTGTTTAGGTCTTTTTCCCATTGGGTTTGACCAACTTTATCCGACTTGATCAAATCCGAAGGAATGTTCCAAATTATGGGGAACAAGGCCTCCAAAGTGGCTAAATTTCCCCAACGCACACAAAAGGTGGTGTAGTGGGGGGAGAAAATGGCCAGCAAA
>NW_016804690.1:3899316-3908352 GCF_001698545.2 Rhinopithecus bieti
TCACCTGGGTGCAGGCGGGCTGAGTTCGAAAAGAGAGTCAGTGAAGGGAGATAAGGGTGGGGCTGTTTTATAGGATTTGGGTAGGTAAAGGAAAATTATAGTCAAAGTGGGGGTTGTTCTCTGGAAGGCAGGAGTGGGGGTCACAAGGTGCTCAGTGGGGGAGATTTTTGAGCCAGGATGAGCCAGGAAAAGGAATTTCACAAGGTAATGTCATCGCTTAAGGCAAGGACTGGCCATTTTCACTTCTTTTGTGATGGAATGTCATCAGTTAAGGCAGGGACAGGGCATTTTCACTTCTTATGTGACTCTTCAGTCACTTCAGGCCATCTGGGCGTATATGTGCAAGTCACAGGGGATGTGATGGCTTGGCTTGGGCTCAGAGGCCTGACATTCCTATCTTCTTATATTAACAAGAAAAATAACATAAAATAGTGTTGAAGTATTGGGGTGGCGAAAGTTTTTGAGGGGTTGGTATGGAGAGAGAATGGGCGATGTTTCTCAGGGCTGCTTCAAGAGGGATTAGGGGCAGCTTAGGAACCTAAAGTGGGAGAGATTAAGCTGAAGAAAGATTTTGTGGTAAGAGACGATATTGTGGGGTTGTTACAAGGAGCATTTGTCATGTAGAATGATTGGTGATGGCCTCGATGCGGTTTTGTATGAATTGAAAAACTAAACAGAAGACACAACGTCCAAATAAGAGAAGGAGAAAAACAGGTATTAAAGGACTAAGATTTGGGAGAACCTAGGACATCTAATTAGAGTGCCCAAGGAGGTTCAGCATAATTACTTGCTTGGTTGGTGAGTTTTTAGGCTCTAAGTTTTTGGGGTGCAGTCCCAGTTGGTCTGGTGTCTGGAATGAGACTGGGACCTAATAAAAAGGAGTGTCCACAAAGGAGCTCGAATGGGCTGGAACCTGTAGCATTCTGAGGACAGGCCTGAATTCTGAGAAGGGAAAGTGGTAAAAGTATCGTCTAGTCCTTTTTAAGTTCGTGACTGAGCTTGGTGAGGTTTTTAAAAGACCATTAGTCCGTTCTACTTTTCCTGAAGATTGAGGACGGTAAAGGATATAAAGGTTTCACGAATACCAAGAACCTGAAAACTGCTTGGGTGATTTGACTAATAAAGGCCGGTCAGCTATCGAACTGCATAGAGGCGGGAAGGCCAAACCGAGGAATTATGTCTGACAGAAGGGAAGAAATGACTGCAGTGGCCTTCTCAGACCCTGTGGGAAAGGCATCTACCCATCCAGTGAAAGTGTTTACCTAGACTAAGAGGTATTTTAGTTTTCTGACTCGGGGCATATGAGTAAAGTCAATTTTCCCATCCTGGACAGGGGCAAATCCCGAGCTTGATGTGTAGGAAAGGGAGGCGGCCTAAGAAATTCCTGAGGAGTAGTAGAATAGCAGACAGAACACTGAGAAGTGATTTCCTTGAGGATAGATTTCTAGGATGGAAAGGAAATGAGAGGTTCTAAGAAACTTGTTCTAAGAGGTTCTATGCAGGTTTCTGGTTCTAAGAGGTTCTATGCAATGGAAGAGGTTATGAAATGACAACAGAGTAGAATGGGCCTGTGAGGTTGGAAGGAGATATTTTCCTTGGTCTAAGAACCATTTGCCTTGTGTGGGAAGAGATTGATAAGTGGAAGTTTCAGTGGGGGAGTTAGGTGGGAGTGACTGATGTGAAGGAGAAAAACTGGCTGTGAGGGACAGAAGTTGGAGAGCTAGCTGCTTGTCTAGCCACCTTATGAGCATAAGCATTGCCTAGAGCAATGGGATCTGATGCCTTTTGATGCCCCTTGCAGTGAATGATTCCAGTTGCCTTTGGAAGTAAAGTGGCCTTTAGCAGAGTTTTTATTAAAGAGGCATTAATGATGGAGGACCCTTGCGTAGTGAGGAAACCTCTTTCAGCCCAAATAACCACATGGTGGTGCAGAATATGGAAGGCATATTTAGAGTCAGTATAAATACTGACGCATAGTCCTTTTGCAAGAGTGAGGACCCAAGTTAAGGCAACTAGTTTGGCTTGCTGAGAGGTAGTGGAGGGTGGCAGAGCAGTAGCCTCAATGATGGATGTGGAAGATACTATTGCATAGCCTGCCTTTGCTGGTGAGTGGCGATTAGGCCTGGCGGAACTGCCATCAATAAACCAAGTGTGATCAGGGTGAGGAACAGGGAAGAAAGAAATGTGGGGAATGGGGTGAATGTCAGGTGGATCAGAGAGATGTAGTCATGAAGGTCAGGTGTGGTATCCAGAATAATGTGGGAGGCCGGATTGAAGTCTGGGCCAGGAACAATGGTAATTGTGGGAGACTCAACAAAGAGTGAGTATAGCTGAAGGAGCCAGGGAGCAGAAAGTATATGCGTCAGGTGTGAGGAAGAAAATAGATTTTGGAAATTATGAGAGCTCTAGAGAGTGAGTTAATAGATTTTGGAAATTATGAGAGCTGTAGAGAGTGAGTTGAGCATAGTTTGTGATTTTGAGGGCCTCTAAAACTATTATGGTGGCAGCAGCCACTGCACGGAGACATGATGGCCAGCCTAAAACAGTAAGCTCAAGTTGTTTGGACAAAAGGCTACAGGACGTGATCCCGGTCCTTGTGTAAGAATTCCGACTCACAGCCCTACACTTTGGCTGTGTGTAATGAAAAGGGTTGGGATGAGTCAGGGAGAGCTGGTGGGGGGCAGTCTCTAAAGCTGTCTTCAAGGAATGGAAAGAGGAGTGGGGAAGGGATTTAGGATCTATGGGTCAGCTAGGTTACCTTTTGTGAGTTCATGTAACAGTTTTGTTAGGATGGCAAAACCAGGTATCCAAAGGCGAAAGTATCCAACCATGCCAAGGAAGGAAAGGACTTGTTGTTTTGTAAAAGGGGTTGGGATTTGAGAGATCAGTGAGACAGGATCGGCAGGGAGAGCACGTGTGTTTTATGAAGAATTATGCCAAGGTAGGTAACGGATGGAGAAGAAATTTGAGCTTTGGAGGGGAATACCCGATATCCTTTGGAGAATAAATGCTGAAGGAGAAGAAGGGTGTCTTGTTGAGAAGATTCAGAGGGGCTACAAAGAAGAAGGTCATCGATATGTTGAATAAGGTGAGGAGCGGAGGGGTGGAAAGAAACTAAATCATGAGAAAGAGCTTGGCTGAAGTAATGAGAGCTGTCCCTGAAACCTTGCAGCAGCACAACCCAGGTAAGCTGCTGGGACAGATGGGTGTCAGGGTCAGTCCAGGTGAAAGCAAAGAGACTGGGACGAGGGGTGCAGGGGAATAGTGAAAAAAGCATCTTTAAGATCAAGAACAGAATAGTGAGTTGTGGAGGAAGGTATTGAGGACAAAAGAGTGTATGGGTTGGGCACTACAGGGTAGATAGGCAAAACTATTTGGTTGAAAAGCACAGATCCTAAACTAATCTGTAAGACTTGTCCAGTTTTGGACAGGTAAAATGGGGAATTGTAAGGAGAGTTTATAGGTTTTAGAACCCCATGCTGTAGCAGGCGAGTGATAACAGGCTTTAATCCTTTTAAAGTGTGCTATGGGGTGGGATACTGTTGTTGAGCGGGGTAAGGGTGATTAGGTTTTAATGGGATGGTAATGGGCATGTGATCGGTTGCCAGGGAGGGAGTAGAGATGTCCCATACTTGTGGGTTAAGGTGGGGGGATATGAGAGGAAGAAGCAAAGGAGGCTTTGGGGTGGGGAGAAGGGTGGCAATGAGATGTGGCTGTAGTCCAGAAATAGTCAGGGAAGCAGACAGTTTGNATGAGCCAGGAAAAGGAATTTCACAAGGTAATGTCATCGCTTAAGGCAAGGACTGGCCATTTTCACTTCTTTTGTGATGGAATGTCATCAGTTAAGGCAGGGACAGGGCATTTTCACTTCTTATGTGACTCTTCAGTCACTTCAGGCCATCTGGGCGTATATGTGCAAGTCACAGGGGATGTGATGGCTTGGCTTGGGCTCAGAGGCCTGACATTCCTATCTTCTTATATTAACAAGAAAATAACATAAAATAGTGTTGAAGTATTGGGGTGGCGAAAGTTTTGAGGGGTTGGTATGGAGAGAGAATGGGCGATGTTTCTCAGGGCTGCTTCAAGAGGGATTAGGGGCAGCTTAGGAACCTAAAGTGGGAGAGATTAAGCTGAAGAAAGATTTTGTGGTAAGAGACGATATTGTGGGGTTGTTACAAGGAGCATTTGTCATGTAGAATGATTGGTGATGGCCTCGATGCGGTTTTGTATGAATTGAAAACTAAACAGAAGACACAACGTCCAAATAAGAGAAGGAGAAAACAGGTATTAAAGGACTAAGATTTGGGAGAACCTAGGACATCTAATTAGAGTGCCCAAGGAGGTTCAGCATAATTACTTGCTTGGTTGGTGAGTTTTAGGCTCTAAGTTTTGGGGTGCAGTCCCAGTTGGTCTGGTGTCTGGAATGAGACTGGGACCTAATAAAAGGAGTGTCCACAAAGGAGCTCGAATGGGCTGGAACCTGTAGCATTCTGAGGACAGGCCTGAATTCTGAGAAGGGAAAGTGGTAAAAGTATCGTCTAGTCCTTTTAAGTTCGTGACTGAGCTTGGTGAGGTTTTAAAAGACCATTAGTCCGTTCTACTTTTCCTGAAGATTGAGGACGGTAAAGGATATAAAGGTTTCACGAATACCAAGAACCTGAAAACTGCTTGGGTGATTTGACTAATAAAGGCCGGTCAGCTATCGAACTGCATAGAGGCGGGAAGGCCAAACCGAGGAATTATGTCTGACAGAAGGGAAGAAATGACTGCAGTGGCCTTCTCAGACCCTGTGGGAAAGGCATCTACCCATCCAGTGAAAGTGTTTACCTAGACTAAGAGGTATTTTAGTTTTCTGACTCGGGGCATATGAGTAAAGTCAATTTTCCCATCCTGGACAGGGGCAAATCCCGAGCTTGATGTGTAGGAAAGGGAGGCGGCCTAAGAAATTCCTGAGGAGTAGTAGAATAGCAGACAGAACACTGAGAAGTGATTTCCTTGAGGATAGATTTCTAGGATGGAAAGGAAATGAGAGGTTCTAAGAAACTTGTTCTAAGAGGTTCTATGCAGGTTTCTGGTTCTAAGAGGTTCTATGCAATGGAAGAGGTTATGAAATGACAACAGAGTAGAATGGGCCTGTGAGGTTGGAAGGAGATATTTTCCTTGGTCTAAGAACCATTTGCCTTGTGTGGGAAGAGATTGATAAGTGGAAGTTTCAGTGGGGAGTTAGGTGGGAGTGACTGATGTGAAGGAGAAAACTGGCTGTGAGGGACAGAAGTTGGAGAGCTAGCTGCTTGTCTAGCCACCTTATGAGCATAAGCATTGCCTAGAGCAATGGGATCTGATGCCTTTTGATGCCCCTTGCAGTGAATGATTCCAGTTGCCTTTGGAAGTAAAGTGGCCTTTAGCAGAGTTTTATTAAAGAGGCATTAATGATGGAGGACCCTTGCGTAGTGAGGAAACCTCTTTCAGCCCAAATAACCACATGGTGGTGCAGAATATGGAAGGCATATTTAGAGTCAGTATAAATACTGACGCATAGTCCTTTTGCAAGAGTGAGGACCCAAGTTAAGGCAACTAGTTTGGCTTGCTGAGAGGTAGTGGAGGGTGGCAGAGCAGTAGCCTCAATGATGGATGTGGAAGATACTATTGCATAGCCTGCCTTTGCTGGTGAGTGGCGATTAGGCCTGGCGGAACTGCCATCAATAAACCAAGTGTGATCAGGGTGAGGAACAGGGAAGAAAGAAATGTGGGGGAATGGGGTGAATGTCAGGTGGATCAGAGAGATGTAGTCATGAAGGTCAGGTGTGGTATCCAGAATAATGTGGGAGGCCGGATTGAAGTCTGGGCCAGGAACAATGGTAATTGTGGGAGACTCAACAAAGAGTGAGTATAGCTGAAGGAGCCAGGGAGCAGAAAGTATATGCGTCAGGTGTGAGGAAGAAAATAGATTTTGGAAATTATGAGAGCTCTAGAGAGTGAGTTAATAGATTTTGGAAATTATGAGAGCTGTAGAGAGTGAGTTGAGCATAGTTTGTGATTTTGAGGGCCTCTAAAACTATTATGGTGGCAGCAGCCACTGCACGGAGACATGATGGCCAGCCTAAAACAGTAAGCTCAAGTTGTTTGGACAAAAAGGCTACAGGACGTGATCCCGGTCCTTGTGTAAGAATTCCGACTCACAGCCCTACACTTTGGCTGTGTGTAATGAAAAGGGTTGGGATGAGTCAGGGAGAGCTGGTGGGGGGCAGTCTCTAAAGCTGTCTTCAAGGAATGGAAAGAGGAGTGGGGAAGGGATTTAGGATCTATGGGTCAGCTAGGTTACCTTTTGTGAGTTCATGTAACAGTTTTGTTAGGATGGCAAAACCAGGTATCCAAAGGCGAAAGTATCCAACCATGCCAAGGAAGGAAAGGACTTGTTGTTTTGTAAAAGGGGTTGGGATTTGAGAGATCAGTGAGACAGGATCGGCAGGGAGAGCACGTGTGTTTTTATGAAGAATTATGCCAAGGTAGGTAACGGATGGAGAAGAAATTTGAGCTTTGGAGGGGAATACCCGATATCCTTTGGAGAATAAATGCTGAAGGAGAAGAAGGGTGTCTTGTTGAGAAGATTCAGAGGGGCTACAAAGAAGAAGGTCATCGATATGTTGAATAAGGTGAGGAGCGGAGGGGTGGAAAGAAACTAAATCATGAGAAAGAGCTTGGCTGAAGTAATGAGAGCTGTCCCTGAAACCTTGCAGCAGCACAACCCAGGTAAGCTGCTGGGACAGATGGGTGTCAGGGTCAGTCCAGGTGAAAGCAAAGAGACTGGGACGAGGGGTGCAGGGGAATAGTGAAAAAAGCATCTTTAAGATCAAGAACAGAATAGTGAGTTGTGGAGGAAGGTATTGAGGACAAAAGAGTGTATGGGTTGGGCACTACAGGGTAGATAGGCAAAACTATTTGGTTGAAAAAGCACAGATCCTAAACTAATCTGTAAGACTTGTCCAGTTTTTGGACAGGTAAAATGGGGGAATTGTAAGGAGAGTTTATAGGTTTTAGAACCCCATGCTGTAGCAGGCGAGTGATAACAGGCTTTAATCCTTTTAAAGTGTGCTATGGGGTGGGATACTGTTGTTGAGCGGGGTAAGGGTGATTAGGTTTTAATGGGATGGTAATGGGCATGTGATCGGTTGCCAGGGAGGGAGTAGAGATGTCCCATACTTGTGGGTTAAGGTGGGGGGATATGAGAGGAAGAAGCAAAGGAGGCTTTGGGGTGGGGAGAAGGGTGGCAATGAGATGTGGCTGTAGTCCAGAAATAGTCAGGGAAGCAGACAGTTTGGTTAAAATATCTCGCCCTAATAAGGGAACTGGGCAGATGGGGATAACTGAAAAAGAGTGCATAAAAGAATGTTGTCCAAGTTGGCACCAGAGTGGGGGAGTTTTCAGGGGTTTTGAAGCTTGGCTGTCAATACCCACAACAGTTATGGAGGCAAGGGAAACAGGCCTTTGAAAAGAAGGTAATGTGGAGTGGGTAGTCTCCGTATTGATTAAGAAGGGGATGGACTTACCTTCCACTGTGAGAGTTAGCTAGAGTGTCTGTGATGGTCCTGTAGGCTTCTGAGGCAATCTGGCAATGTCAGTCTTCAGCTGCTAAGCCGAGAAGATCTGGGAGGGAGTCAGTCAGAGAGCCTTGGCCCAGAGTTCCAGGGGTTCGGGAAGTGGCTGCCAGATGAGTTGAACAGTCCGATTTTCAGTGAGGTCCTGCACAGATGGGACACAGCTTAGGAGGAATCCTGGGCTGCAGACATTCCTTGGCCCAGTGGCCAGATTTCCAGCACTTGTAGCAAGCTCCTGAGGGAGGAGGTTCTGGAGGAAACCCTGGCAACTGCGGTTCAGGCATTTGGAGTTCTTGTGTGCTGGAGATGTGGCTGGGGTTTCTCTCACAGTGGAGGCAAGGAATTGCAACTCAGAAATACATTGCTACTTGGCTGCCTCTGCTTTGTTATTGTACACCTTGAAGGCAAGGTTAATTAAGTCCTGTTGTGGGGTTTGAGGGCTGGAATTTAATTTTTGGAGTTTTTTCCTAATGTCAGGAATGGATTGAGTGATAAAATGCATATTAAGAATAAGGCGACCTTCTGGGTCTAGGGTGGTAAAGTGTCTAAGGGTTGCTGCTAAGTGGGCCATGAACTGGGCTGGGTTTTCATCTTTACCTTGGGTAGTTTCTTTAAGCTTGTCATAATTAACAGCTTTGTAAGCTGCCTTTTTAAACCCTTCAACTAGGCAGGAAATCATGTAATCTCGCCTAGCTATACCTGGGGAATTTGCCTGATACTTCCATTGGGGATCCTCTTGGGGAACTGCTCTAATGACTTCCTGGAGGTCTGGCTCATGAAGCTGGCGGTTATCAGCGTGAGATTGGGCTAGAGAAAAAACTCTTTCCCGTTCATCTGGGGTGGAGGGTACAAGTCAGGATGACATTTAAGTCATTCCAGGTTAAATTGTATGACAGAGTTCGATATTGGATATAGGACAGAGTTAGATATTCCTGTATATATTTAGTGGGGTCTGATGAGAAGAAGTCTAAATGCTGACTGATTTGAGAAAGGTCTGATAGAGAAAAAGGTACATGTACCCTGACTGTGCCTTCAGCTCCAGCCACTTCTCTAAGAGAAAATTTTCGGGCAGGTGGGGAAGAGCTAGTCATGAAACTAAACTGTAAGCTGGACCGGGTGTGAGGAGGGGAGGTGATAGAAAGATTATAGGGTGGAGGAGCGGAGGCTGAGGAAGAATTGGGACTTAGCCTGGCGACGAGCAGCCTGGGGAGGAGGGAAAGGTCAGATGGGTCTGTAGGAAAGGAAGACTGGAAAGACTCAGCGACGCTTGGGGGGGACTGAGGGGACAGGCGGGAGGGAAAGAAGGAGGATTTGGGAGGAATCACATTGGGAACAGAGACTAGGGAGGGAACGAAGTGTGAAAAATGCCTAGATGTAAGGCACCTCAGACCATTTGCCCATTTTTCTTTTTTTTTCTTTCTTTCTTTTTTTTTTTTTTTTT